>NC_069361.1:11212121-11515151 GCF_021730395.1 Mercenaria mercenaria | reverse complement strand
GGTAATTCCGCGTTCTCTGAGTCGATTTCTCACTGTATGTCGACTAATTGGACGTCCACGGTTACCTACAACTATACGTGACGTAGATTGCGCCGTCACAAATCTGTCACGTAAATGACGTTGACGTATATAATTATCCTGTCGTATTGACGTTACACGCGGTCTACCTGAACGTGGTCTATCGATAGACGTTCCCGTGTCTCTAACACGTCGAATAAGACGCACAATTGTCGAACGAGAGACGTTAAAACGTCTAGCAACTTGTTCCTGCGTTTGCCCACATTCAAGCATAGCCAAAACATGAGCCCTCTCTTCAGAATTCAGCCTCGGCATTACGAAAACTAATGTTTTTTTCAGAGAATAGCTGAAAATATGGTTGTGTGTCGTATTACACATGTACATGTGCAAAAATCGTTCAATCAAACCACATGGTTTACATGCACGGACTGCACGAGGAAATCATGACCAGGTACATGAAGTGAACAAATAGCTGAATGAAATCGCGCGAGTTTTTGTTCACTGTGTTTGTCGGTCAGAGTACATGTAGATTTACTACATTTCACAACAATTAAAAGCGTTAGGAAAAAAATAACGCAAAATTTCAATGAGGCGTTTCTTTATCTCGTCAGTATATTATGTTGGCAAGTAAAGTGATTGTATAGGCATAGTTACGACCATGATTCTGAAATGATATTTTTAACGATTGTAATATTGTTCATAAAAGATATTTATCGTTTGTCAAAAATAATTTGATACTATAACAACATACGTATAGGGGTCTGAAGAATGCATGTAATACTGTACAAGTTTTATATTAGATTATGCAAAATCTTAAGAAAATTCAAATTCATAATGTTACATTTATCCAGCAGGATCAACCTTCTTTTCTTTTCATACTTTTACGCCCCATTTTTAGGGCACGAAGTTTAAGCACTTTCTGGTTTCATCATTATATGATTGGATATATGATTTTTAAGTTTTATGATAAGCCAAAGTTATCATCAGTAATGATTCTGCGACCCTTACCAGAACTAATTTAGTGGTAGACAACTGTTTCATTACATGACCTGTATTTGGAAGATGTAACACCGACCCTTGATTCCGTGTGTGATAACTATGTTAGATAGGCATGCCTCAGGAGCAGATCAATATCGCACTGATGTGTGCTCTTTGGCTAATCACTAAGGCTTTATTCAAAGGACATGCAATATATTCTTTCTCTCACGTTTGTTGTGGTCTTTATGAGATACAAAGAACTCGAATTTATTATATTCTTCTAGTTGTTGGTTTACGCATTGAGAGTGTCCAGATATTTGAGAAAATATTTTATTACATTACCTTTTGTATACATTTATTGTTTTTATTTTTTAAAGGTGAATCTGCATTTTACACTCTAGTATGACATACAAGAAGTACTGTATACACATGTATATTTTTGTTATTTATATACGGTTAACATTGATTAAACTGTGATTAATGGACGATACGACAAATGCAAAGTCGAGATGGAAATGCTTTGTTCTTACAATAACTTAAGTTTGCCCATCGTCAGTTAAATTTTTGTTTGAGTAAAAGATAATTTTGAAAAAGAAATTTATCACAAAAAGATGCTGCACAGTCTTCATTTATGAACGTTGATTAATAAGTTTCAATGTGCATAATATGTCGTTGCATATATGGAATCTACAAAACTAGCTTGGTGACCTTTTATTGATTTTGCATTTGTTGTATTGCCATTGCTTTGTTGGGTCTGATAAAATGAATATTTCCAATTTTACTTATATTTCACCGTTATATTTTACATTTCAAACGTTTAATAAATTTCTATTTGTTACTATCTGCATACATGTACTATAATTCAATGTGTTAATTTTATGTCAATAAGTAGTTTAATTGAAAATTTTATCTTCTGTACGTATCCATGATGTAACAAACTTTACATTTGAACTCGCTTGTTGGTTTCTGTGTCTGAACACTGACGTCTTAGATCGTTTCCCAACTTTAAGTTTAGTCTTTGTTCTCGTCGTTACTCAGAAAAAGTTAAAATACGTCATCCGAGTATTTGTCTTTGCTAACATCAAGCTTTTTTTATCAAAGTTTAGTAGATCTACCACCATACGGTGGACGGATAGCTCAGTGGTTTGCACACTGGCCTTCCAATCCTGAGGTCGGGGGTTCGATCCCCGGCAGCTACTTGGGAATTTTCAGAAACGCTTTTCAGTGTTTCCCACCCAACTAGAGGTGTACTGGTCAGGAACCCAGGCAATCCTTGCGTGTATCAGTGCTATACACTGGGCACGTTAAAGAACCAGGCTGTCTATTCGCAACGAGCTAGGCTATGTTAGCCGGACAAGCCTGTATCTGATTTCTGATCTCTCTGTCACGGGGGCTTTGTCTCACTCTGTCAGATCGCTCTGTGTCTGTACTAGAAGAGGATGAATTATGCGCCCTGTGTGGCTGCATTTGAACTATGTAAAGCGCCTTTGAACGTGAAGTTGATCATGAAAAGGGCGCTTTATAAATCTGGTATAATAATAATAATAATCACGAAATCTCAAAGACTTAATCCTATATAAAGTTTCGATACATTATCAATTACTATTATTGATAGACATTGTTCAGAGGCCATTCTTTCACTAATGCTTGATAAATATACACATAATATGAACATGTAGGATGTATTTCCAATTTTAAACACTTTTTGTAGACATTTTGGCAGTTTGAATCTTTTAAGATGGTTGTTAACATTCGCGGATGCAACAGTATAGATACATAAGGACTCATTTTTAAGATACCTCGTGAGACTAATAAATCAGACTATAAATAAAGTAGAAATTAGGAAACTTCTCTTGAAAGCTCTAAATTATTAGATAACAAGTAATGAAACAGAAAAATTTTAATAGATCTACTAAACGATCTTTAAGAAGCATTGAAAAAAAAACCCGTTCTTTCATATCTAATCTTAAAAGCTAAAGAAATCTGCAAACAGGTATTATAAATGAGGAAACGAGTCTCAAACTCATTAACCTACGAAACTGTTCTTAAAGGAACAATAGGTGTATTCATGAATCTGCTTGCCGTCGTATCATTCTTGTGGTATTAGCATTTTCAGAAGACACATTTTTCACAGAGAAACCTACCATTTTATTTCAAGTAAAGTGGTTCGCAGGTCTTCTTGGAACCGAAATAAACAGCGGTGAAAGACACAGCAATGTAAAGGAAAGCAACCCTGCATTATTTTGTGTGTTTTTCTTGCTGTATTACCCTCCAAGAATTTGCCAAATTTCAGGGTTGGAACGAACCTTTGCAAAAACTGCTAAGAATTTCAGAAAAACATTACCTTGTGTTTATAGCCCACTATCGGGCTTGAGCCTCGTGAAAGAATTATTCAAGTCGGTGAAAAAATGAAATACTTAGGGTGTTTTTAAGTTTTGAATTGACGGATTTGTTTATTAATTTTCTTGCCTAATACCCGAAAATGACGTCACAAACCACCAAGTATGTACACACTGATAGTTTCCTCACACTGACTATGCAGCACGTCAGCTCATTACACTTGGACATATGTAAAAATTCGTGTAGGTTACTAACCGAGTAGTCGGTGTTCATGAAATGAAAATACCCGGGCTCGTGCGCATCGTGACACGGAGAGCGCATAGCGCTCGAGGTGTTACTGCACGAGCGCGGGTATTTTCATTTCATGAACACCGATCTAAGAGGTAAGTAACTGACTTACACAACGTCATTTTAATTGTTAATTTTTATTTATTTATTTATTTATTTATTTATTTATTTATTTATAAGTCTTTCCTTCTCGCAGTCAGAAAATAAATGATATTGGGAATTACTTTAACTTCAGCAGGTAATTAAAATACGTAAACTGATATTAAAAAAGTTTATGAAAGTTCTGCTAATTCACCACTGTAAATGCATTTTTGTTCACCAAGTATTTGGGAGTTTTATTTTATCTTTTAATGCACAGCTTCACACTTCGGTTGCATGTTTATAAAACATTTTTCATGATAAACTTAGTTTCGGACTCTGCATTTACGGATTCGTCGTGGTCGTGGTCATTATCATCATCATCATCATCATCTAACAACAATAATTAAAATGATTATCTTCTTCTTTTACTCCTCCCTGTTAAGTACTGAGCTGTGAATGTATCTTGTAGATGAAAAGATGACGATCATAATTCAAAGGTCAAAATATACAATATTTAAAAAAGAAGTATACATTTATAAATGCTACTTGACGCAGGTATTGTCTATTTTCCGTAAGTATTGACCTGGCACTCATTAATCTTCTCCAGCATTTTGGGGGGTTTCCATTATTTTATGAAATATTTGTATCATAAAATAACCAATGGCACGGTGGTATAGTGGTAGCTGTTTGACTGCCACGCACGATACCATGAGTTCAAAATCACCTCAGACCATTTTTTAATTCAATGTAATGTTGTTATTGATGTTACTTTTACTCTTACAATATCTGTGTAACATATTTGACGAAATCTGATTGTTCTCTCTTGTAGATCTAGTATTCATTTTCAGGAAACGCTGGTGAGAAATACTTTGTCTTTTTATCTAAGATACTTTTAAATATGTTTTATTCAACATTTTCCATAACGTTTATAGACCATAGGCAGGTTTGATCAGATAAATATGGCAATATTTCTACAGGTAAAATTTGGGGGAATATGTTTGCTTGTTTGTTTTGGGTTTAACGCCATTTTTCAACAGTATTTCAGTCATGTAACGGCGGGCAGTTAACCTAACCAGTCTTCCTGGATTCTGTACCAGTACAAACCTGTTCTCCGCAAGTAACTGCCAACTTCCCCACATGAATCAGAGGTGGAGGACTAATGATTTCAGACACAATGTCGTTTATCAAATAGTCACGGAGAACATACACCCCGCCCGAGGATCGAACTCACGACCCCGCGATCCGTAGACCAACGCTCTTACCTACTGAGCTAAGCGGGCGGGTTGGGGGAATATGGTCAGTACGCAGGAGTTGAACCAAAAATGCAGTTTAGCAGCTAAACGTCTTGTCGGCACCGCTATTTGCACATGTGACATTATGAAAATTATAAAGAAACATAATATACGCAATATTTTTATTGCTATTTAACTTCAGACACCGAGAATTAATTTACGGAAAATATACGGAATATTCTTGAGTGTCAGGTCAATACTTAGGACAATAACATGGCATTAAATAAACATTACAGTTTAAACTCATCTAACATTCTTTTCACATGCTCAGGTATGGTATGATACCTGTGCACAAGCCCAGGTATGGTATGATACTTGTGCACGTGCGCAGGTATGGTATGTAGGTATTCATTTTGGTTATTAACCCGCAGAGAACAATAGAACAGTTGTGTAAAATCTATTTCCATTAGTGTGTACTGAGATACCAGCTTACATACATAAATAAAATCAAACAAAAAGTACTCGGTCAAAAAGGGGGCATAATTTTGTAAAAATGCAAAATATTGAACATATGCAGTAGTTTCAATCTATTCCCATTTGTGGGTACTGAGAAACTAGCTTACATACAAAAACTTAACAAAATGAAAAAGCTTATAATTTAAAAAGTATTTTAATTAAAATATCAAATCTAACTTAATTATTAATTAGCACATGACCTTTCCTTACATATAATATTATCCCCCTTGACCCAGCAAAAGCAGAGAGTTTCCCCCCTGGTGATATCATAAAAATAGACTGAAAATGCCTATAATTCAAAAAGTATTATGTCTCCCCCATAGGTGGGGGAGCCTTTGCCGTCTGTCTCCCCCATAGGTGGGGGAGCCTTTGTGGTCTGTCTGTCTGTCTGTCCGCATTAAGCTTGTCCAGCTTTCACAGGTCAAACTGCTGGCCGGATTTCAGCGAAACTTCACAGGAGTGATCAGTACCAAGCCTAGTTGTGCATATTGCTGGCACGTTCCACTTCGCTGCACCAAATGGCCATAAGAGCTAAAAATAGAAAAATCTTGTTCGGCATTCACAGGTCAAACTTTTGATGAAACTTAACAGGAGTGATCAGTACCAAGCCTAGTTGTGCAATTCGCCGACACGTTCTGCTTCACTGCACAAACTGGCTGCCAGATCTTAAGATAGAAAATTTTTGTCTAGCTTTCACAGGTCAAACAACTGGCTGGATTTCGACTTAACTTCACAGGAGTGATTAGTATCAATCCTAGATGTGCATATTGCTGACACGTTCCATTTCGCTGCACAAAAAAAACAACACCGGAGCTATAAATAGAAAAATATTGTCTGGCTTTCACAGGTGAAACTGCTGGACAGATTTCGATGAAACTTCACAGGAGTGGTCAGTACCAAGCCTAGTTGTGCATATCGCCCACACATTCGGCTTCGCTATACAAAATGGTCACCAGAGCTAAAGGTATACATAGGGGTTAGACATATGTTAAAAATTGTGATTAAAACAACTTTTAGTATTAATTAGAATCACCAACCCTTACATAATGACTGATTAGCCCATGACCTTTGCTCACATGTAGTATTATCCCCCTTGACCAGTAACAACAAAGCTTTTCCCCGTTATTTGGTAGAAAATATGGCCTTTAGACTTAGCGTAGGAACCTATTGATGGATCTTCATGAAACATCACAAAAATGTAGATCACAGTAGGGCAATAAAAATTATTTTACAATTCATAAATTCCAACATAAAAAAAGTAATCTGTTGATAGATCCTCATGACATTTACACAGTTATAGATCACTATAGAGCGGTGGTGCATGAATATTTTTCATAAGGATCTCTTCAGTAACTGCAGATTTATGCCCTTTAATTATTTTAAAATTCATAAATTCTTGCAAAACAAAGTAACCCATTGATGTATTTTTATGAAACTTAATACAAATATAGATCACCTTAGGGCAGAGCAATAAAAACAATAGGGACCATTAAAGTGTTGCATGGTTCTTTTGCACATAACTTGTGTATAATATCTGGAAATTAAATATATTTCAAAATATAGTCCCCTCATTCACAAAACTTCTTCAGCAGGGGATATAAAATCAGTAAATTTTCTTGTTCCAGTAAAATCTAAAGTTAGCCTTAAAGTCGTCATGAATAAACACTAGTCTTGTTTTCTCTTTAGCCACTTTATATTCATTTAATAAAGTAAAACAAGTGAATCTGTTAAAGAATATTTGAATGTATTTTTTTCCTTTCAGTCCAACCTCGATGGGGTATGTTTCTTGTACGCTGATGTGACGGGAGGGTTCGCGGTGTGGTATGTCAGTGGAAGTGCTTCATCTACTTGCAACTTTCCCATTTATTTTGGAGTGTCGGGAATGGTTATTGTGGGTCTATTAGCCGGACTGTGTTTCGGCTATTTTGCACAACAGTCCAGGAAAGACAAAGAGATTGGGTACGTAGACCACGAGATATATGTCATGCTTCTTTATTGCACTTCTGTTTTCAAATTTGACAGACTTTATTTGAAATATGCATAAATTGAACTTTAGGTGTACTGTACAGTGTACTACTAGTATGTAATGATTAATTAAAAAGCATTCATAGCATAAAGATATATTATTGGGTTATTAGAAATGTTCAAGATGTTATTGTAAAGCCAGATTTACTCACTGTTTGATATTTTGATATGATCAATACTTCATTGTTAGCTCAACTATTCAAAGAATAGGTGGAGCTATTGGACTCATCCATGCGTTGGCGTCCGTGTCCTGATTTAGTTAAGTTTTTGCATGTAAGCTGGTATTTCAGTAATCATGTGTGGGAATGGATTGAAACCTCACACACTTATTCACTGTGATGAACTAACTTGCATTGCACAGGTTCCATAACTTTATTTTGCTTTTTTACAAAATTATGCCCCTTTTTGGATTTATAAATTTTTGGTTAAGGTTTTATATGTAAGCTGGTATCTCAGTACCAACTTATGGGAATGGATTGAAACTTCACACACTTGTTCACTGTCATGATCTGACATGCAGTGTTAAGGTTCCATAACTCTACTTTGTTTTTTTTACAAATTATGTTCCTTTTTTGACTTAGCAGTTTTTGGCTAAGTTCTTGTGTGTAAGCTGGTATCTCTGTTCCCACTAATGGGAATGGATTGAAACTTCACGTACTTGTTCACAGTCATGATCTGACATGCAGTGTGTTAAGGTTCCATAACTCTACTATGCTTTTTTACAAAAGTATGCCCCTTTTTTGACAAAACAGTTTTTTTGGTTCAATTTTTGCAGGTAAGCTGGTATCTGAGTACCCACTAATGGGAATGGATGGAAACTTCATACAATAGTCCATTGTCATGAGCTGATATTCATTGTACATGTTCCATGACCCTGTTTTTCAATTTTACAAAATTATGTCCCTTTTTCAACTTCAATATTAATTCAATTGACAAGGCTGTTGAATAGTCGAGCGTTGCTGTCCTCCGACGGCTCTTGTTTGACTTAGCAGTTTAATGTACCACCCGACAACAAAGTTGTAAGGGGGGGGTATACTGGTTTCAGGTTGTCTTTCTGTCTGTCTGTCCGTCTGTCCGTAGACGCAATCTTGTGCGCACCATCTCTCCTTATCCCCTTGACACAATTTAATGAAACTTCACACAAGTGATCAGTACCAACAGTAGTTGTGCATGGGGCATGTTAGGTTCTTTTAGAAAAAGAAATTGCAGAGTTATGGGACTTTGTTTTTTTGTTATTATACTATATACATAGACACAATCTTGTGCGCACCATCTCTCCTCATCCCCTTGACACAATTTGATGGAACTTCACACAAGTGATCAGTAACAACAGAAGTTGTGCATGGGGCATGTTAGGTTCTTTCAGAAAAAAATTTGCAGAGTTATGGGACTTTGTTTTTTTGTTACTATACTATATACATAGACACAATCTTGTGCGCACCATCTCTCCTCATCCCCTTGACACAATTTAATGAAACTTCACACAAGTGATCAGTACCAAAGTAGTTGTGCATGGGGCATGTTAGGTTCTTTCAGCGACAAAAATTGCAGAGTTATGGGACTTTGTTTCTTGTTAACATACTATGTACATACAGTCTGCATATGCAATCTTGTGCGTGCCTAATCTACCAAACCCTTGCACACAATTTAATGAAACTTCACACAAGTGATCAGTACCAACCCTAGTTGTGCATGGTGCATGTTACATTCTTTTAGATAAATGTTCTGCATAGTTATGGGACTTTGTTTTTTGTTACTGTACTGTATACATACAGTCTATATACATACAGTCCACATAATTATGCAATCTTGTGTGCGTCAAATTGCAATGTACTGTGTCAGTGCATGCGGGGGGTACATTCATCACCTTTAGTGATAGCTCTAGTTGGTTCAGTTTTTTATGTAAGCTGGTATCTCAGTATCCACTAATAGGAATGGATTGAAACTTCATTCAATTGTCCATTGTTATGAGCTGTTTTGCAATTTTACAATATTATGCCCCTTTTCCGACTAATACTCATTCAGTTGTCAAGACTGTTGGATTGTCGAGCGTTGCAGTCCTCCAACAGCTCTTGTTAATCATAATTATATTTACAGGTTTTTTTTATTGAAATATATAAAAGCTAGTAGTTAGCAATAAATATGTACTTTAAAATGTTGTATCATGCGACATTGCTGATGAATTTAAGATATCTAGGGTCAACTGAGTTGACTTTTTAATAATATAAGAAAGTCTTTTAATATTCACAGAATGCTCATTGCAATGGTAACTGCATTCGCAAATATGCGACCTAAAATGTCCGGTACCTGGCATGTAAAGTTTTTAATTGAAAAAAAAAAGAAATGATATGAAATTCTATCTCTGGCTTGCCTAATTACACTTCTTCATCATATGATCATATGAGAAAAGTAAAAGCTTAGGTCAGGCCTGCTTTAAACTGGTTTCTTTTTCAAATAACTCTGACAGACAAAGTGAAATTGAAGAATCAAATAAATGTCAAGTTCTTTGATTATCTTGAAAAATATATCTTGTTCTATGTTTGTAGAAGCCGAATGTGGACATTACCTTTCATTCCATTGAATGCTGTTCTAACTGTCTTCACGCTGGTTGTCGCATGTATCCTCTCTGTTGGCATTAAACTATTTTGTGACGAATTTGAGAGTAATGGGTATGTAAATCAACTGTTATATTTTCAATATCTGTTCCAGACTTTTTGAAACAGTTAACCATAGAGATATTTATATATTAACATACTAGTTCCATTGCTACAAATATTTCAAAGGTCATGCTCAAAGATTCTCTAATTTGAGAAAATTTTGTATGAGAGTTAACGTTTGTTTCATTTATAGTTCTGTAACCTAGATTTTACAAGCATTTCCCAAGGGCATTTCATGTCCAGTTTTAAAGTTGCTTCGGAGGAGGTCATATTAAATTATACAACATTTTATTCATGACAAATCCAAAAATATGATTTTCTCTTTAAATTTTCCACTTCAATTTCATGCATGAAGGATTCTAAGTTAGACATTAACATGCCTGGATTATCTTGTAAAATATATAAACAGTTTTGGCAGAACCACAGAATATATATATATCATATGTGAAACCTTGCTGTGAATACATTGAAATTATTTGGAACTTGTCTGAAAACAGGGCACAAACTTCTTCAACCCAGAGTTATTAATTTGACCCAAGGAAGCTAATATATAATCATATTTAGAATTGTTAGTGAGAGCGCAGCAAGCAGGTATTTTAAGAAAATATAATGAAACCAATAAAACACCAAACTCATGTGACATTGTTCCCATCCCATATCTGTGTTCTGCTCAGTTGTATTGTTTCTGTTGACATCTCAGTCATTTTTAGCTCACCTGTCATATAGTTAACACTCTAGAGGTCACAAGTTTGGCTCAATCTTAATTAAACTTGGTCAGAATGTTACCCTCAATAAAATCTTGGATGAGTTTGATATTGGGTCATCTGGGGTCGAAAACTAGGTCACTAGGTCAAACCAAAGGAAAAGTTTGTTAACATGCTAGAGGTCACAATTTTGGCCCAATCTTAATGAATCTTGGTCAGAGTGTTACCTTCATGAAATCTTGGACGAGTTTGATATTGGGTCATCTTGGGTAAAAAAAACTAGGTCACCAGGTCAAATCAAAGGAAAAGCTTGTTAAAACTCTAGAGGTCACAATTTTGGCCTAATCTTAATGAAACTTGGTCAGAATGTTACCCTCAATAAAATCTTAGATGTTTTCAATATTGGGCCATCTGGGGTCAAAAACTAGGTCACTTGATGATCTCAAGGTCCAGTTTGAATCTGGGTCATGTAGGGTCAACAACTAGGTCACCAGGTCAAATCAAAGGAAAAGCTAGTTAACACTCTAGAGGCCACATTTATGACAATATCTTAATGAAATTTGGTCAGAATGTAAATCTTGATGATTCCTAGGTCAGGTGAGCGATACAGGGCCTTCATGGCCCTCTTGTTATATTTTTGACAGTGCTTTGGTGTTAAGCATCGGTATTTAAGTGTTGTTGCGATGATCAACATCCTTGTTTAGGACAACATAAGTATGCATGATCTTCTCATGATTTAATTTTGTACATTAAGTGAGGTATACATTTTCTGTATACAAATTTGTAAATTGATGAAATATGAGAGATGACATTTCAATAAATCTGGATATTTTGAGTATTCTTGTTAGGTCATCAAATGTGTATTAAAGTTACTTTTGTTGTTAAGGACGTATGTCTGTGATATGATGAGTCTATAGTATTTAGTGCATAATTGGAAATATTTACTCCTTTGATTTGTGAATTTTTGTGCCCCCCCCCACCTTCCTCATGTCCGTCCGTCCAAAGTTCGTGACACGCCTAGCTCAAAAAGTATTTGATATAAATTGATGAAACCTTGCATGAGTCTTTATCATGATATGAACTTGCAGACCTCCTATTTTTCCTCTGGCTCTGCCCCCTACTTTTAGAGTTATGGCCCCTGAAATAGTCAAAAATGCACATTTTCACCTTGTGACACACCTAGCTCAAAAAGTATTTGATTTAGATTCATGAAACCTTGCATGAGTCTTAATCATGATATGAACTTGCACACCATCTATTTTTTGTCTGACTTAGCTCCCTATTTTTAGAGTTATGGCCCCTGAAATAGTAAAAAATGCACATTTTCACCTTGTGACACGCCTAGCTCAAAAAGTATTTGATTTAGATTCATGAAACCTTGCAGGAGTCTTAATCATGATATGAACTAGCGCACCATCTATTTTTTGTCTTGCTCCGCCCCCTATTCTTAAAGTTATGGCCCCTGAAATAGTAAAAAAATGCACATTTTCACCTAATTATGTGCCTGGCACAAAAACTATTGGATGTAAATTCATGAAACCTTGCTTGAGTCTTTATCATGATGTGACCTTGCACATTTTTCTTAGAATCTTAGTGCTTATTACAGAGTTATGACCCTTGAAATAGCCAAAATAGTGGATTTTTTCTTTGTGATGCTCATAGCTCAAAAAGTAGATGGCCTATAATAATGAATCCTTGTTGAGGCTATACTCCATTAAGTCTGCAAACATTTGAATAATTGGCATTAATTGCCCCTTGTTTGTGACAAATGTACCAGTGGGGGTGCACACCCTACAGACACATTCTAGTTTTTAGCTCACCTGAGCACAAAGGTGAGCTTTTGTGATCGCCCGTCGTCCGTCCGTCCGTCCGTCGTCGTCAACAATTTGACTGTTAACACTCTAGAGGTCAAAATTTTGGTCCAATCTTAATGAAACTTGGTCAGAATGTTACCCTCAATTAAATCTTGGATGAGTTTGATATTGGGTCATCTGGGGTCAAAAACTAGGTCACCAGGTCAAATCAAAGGAAAAGCTTGTTAACACTGTAGAGGCCACATTTATGACTGTATCTTCATGAAACTGGTCAGAATGTTAATCTTGATTATCTCAAGGTCCAGTTTGAACCTGGGTCATGTAGGGTCAAAAACTAGGTCACCAGGTCAAATCAAAGGAAAACCTAGTTAACACTGTAGAGGCCACATGTATGACCTTATCCTAATGAAACTAAGTCAGAATGTTAATCTTGATGATCTATAGTTCATGTTCAGATCTAGGTCAGGTGGGGTAAAAAAACTAGGTCACTAGGTCAAATCAAAGGAAAAGCTTGTTAACACTCTAGAGGCCACATTTATGATGTATCTTCATGAAACTTGGTCAGAATGTTAATCTTGATGATCTTTAGGTCAAGTTTGAATCTGGGTCATGCAGGGTCAAAAATCTAGGTCACCAGGTCAAGTCAAAGGAAAAGCTTGTTTACAGTCTAGAGGCCACATTTATGACTATATCTTCATGAAACTTAGTCAGAATGTTAATCTTGATGATCTTTAGGTTAAGTTCGAATCTGGGTCATGTGGGATAAAAAACTAGGTCACCAGGTCAAATCAAAGGAAAAGCTAGTTAACACTTTAGAGGCCACATTAATGACCATATCATAATGAAACTTAGTCAGAATGTTAATCTTGATGATATATAGTTCATGTTCAAATCTGGGTCAGGTGGGGTAAAAAACTAGGTCAAATCAAAGGAAAAGCTTGTTAACACTCTAGAGGCCACATTTATGACTATATCTTCATTAAACTTGGTCAGAATCTTAATCTTGATGATCTTTAGGTCAAGTTCGAATCTGGGTCATGCAGGTCAAATCAAAGGAAAAGCTTGTTAACAGTCTAGAGGCCATATTTATGACTGTATCTTCATGAAACTTAGTCAGAATGTTAATCTTGATGATCTTTAGGTCAGGGTGGGGTAAAAAACTAGGTCACCAGGTCAAATCAAAGGAAAAGCTAGTTAACACTTTAGAGGCCACATTTATGACCATATCTTAATGAAACTTGGTCAGAATGTTAATCTTGATGATCTTTAGGTCAGTAGGGCAGGTGAGCGATACAGGGCCTTCATGGCCCTCTTGTTTATTTATTTAAAGACACATCTAATAATCTGACAGTTTACTATATGTATATAGGCAAAACTTTTCCTACAGACATGTTTCCCCCCATCAGCCTCTGGGGAAGACCTGTCCGCCCTTCCGTACGAAATGCTTCATTTCCGATCAATAACTGGAGAACCATTTGACCTAGAATCTTCAGACTTCATAGGTTGGCAGAGCTTATGGAGTAGACGACCCCTAATGTTTTGGGGGTCACTCCGTCAAAGGTCAAGGTCACAGGGGCCTGAACATGGAAACCCATTTCCGATCAATAACTTGAGAACCACTTGACCCAGACTGTTGAAACTTCATAGGATGATGGGTCATGCAGAGTAGATGACCTATACAGATTTTGGTGCCACTCTAATAAAGGTCAAGGTCACAGGGGCCTGAACATGGAAAACCATTTCCGATCAGTAACTTGAGAACCACTTGACCCAGAATGTTGAAACTTCATAGGATGATTGGACATGCAGAGTAAATGACCCTATTGTTTTTTTGGGGGTCACTCCATCAAAGGTCAAGGTCACAGGGGTCTGAAAATGGAAAACCTTTTCCAGTCAATAACTTGAGAACCATTTGACCCAGAATGTTGAAACTTCATAAGATGATTGGTCATGCAGAGCAGATGACCCCTAATGATTTTGGGATCACAACATTTCCGGTCATTAACTTGAGAACCACTTGATTCAGAATGTTGAAACTTCATAGGATCATTGGACATGCAGGTTAGATGACCCCTATTGATTTTGGGGTCACTCTATTAAAGGTCAAGGTGGCAGCATACAAAACATGGAAATCCATTTCTGGTCAGTAACTTGAGAACCACTTGACCTAGACTAGCTCCTAGACTATGATATATATTTTTTACATTTTTATGATTAAATGTAGTGCACTGAGCCAGTCTATATTCTATGTCCAATATCATATGATAATTTCAACATCATTCTTCTGTGAAA
This sequence comes from Mercenaria mercenaria, assembly GCF_021730395.1. Lineage (NCBI taxonomy): Eukaryota > Metazoa > Mollusca > Bivalvia > Venerida > Veneridae > Mercenaria > Mercenaria mercenaria. The sequence continues at coordinate 11,500,206 of NC_069361.1, read as the reverse complement.
ATCTCTAAAATAGACTGGCTTTTGTCTGCATGAAATTAAATTCATCAAAAAAAGGAAAAATGTAGAAATACATTATTACCAGTCTAGTGGCTACACTTGACCCAGAATGTTGAAACTTCATAGGGTGGTAAGACTTACAGAGTAGATGACCCCTATTGTTTTTGGGGTTACTCTATAAAAGGTTAAGGTCGCAATGAACAGAACATGGAAATCCATTTACAGTCAATAACTTAAGAACCATTTGACCTAGAACCTTCAAATTTAATAGGGTGATAGGAGTTACAGAGTAGATGACCCGTATTGTTTTGGGGTCATTACATCAAAATTCAAGGTCACAGGGGGCTGAACATAAAAGCTCTTTTCAGTCAATAACTTGAGAACCACTTGACCCAGAATGTTGAAACTATAGGATGATTGGACATGCTGAGTAAATGACCCCTACTGGTTTTGGGGTCACTTAATCAAAGGTCACAGGGGCCTATCATGGAAAACAGTATCCAGTTCATAACATGAGAACCAGAATGTTGGAACTTTGTAGAATGATTGGACATGCCAAGTAGATGATTCCTATTGCAGCCAAACATCAGTGTCGCTTTGACTTTTGCTCCTATCCCCTATTGACTTTCTGCCTATATCATATGACATGTGCTTTTCTACAAAAGCATCTTCTAGTTTCTTTAAACTTTGTGTACTGACTGAGAATCAAGTTTAAAACGGAAAATATATATTAAAAATCATAGATACTGGTGCCGGTGCTTGATCATGAATTATTTGCCCTTGTGACTATTTTTCTCGCTTTGAGCTAAGTTAATCTGCTTCACATCCTTCTTTAGTCTCCAGTGTCCGCTTCTTATCTTCTAAACTGATTGGAAGAATTTCTTAAAACTAGCATCAAAATATTTACCTCATAAAAGACAAGATGCCAGAAAGGAATTCAAGGTCACTAGGTTCAAGGTCAAGATCACACTACGATTGACTAATAGCTTAAATGTGTGCCCACTTGATGTCTTCTAAACTAAAGTAGTGTCAAATAAAGATGACATGCAGAGTGCACAATCCAGGTCAATAGGTCAAATGTCAAAGTCACATTTGGAGTTCATATACCAAATAGTTAATCTTGTGTCCACTTTATATCTTCTAAACCACTTGGATGATTTTCATATAACTAGGGTCAATTATTTATTTTATCAAGACAATGTGCTGAGCACACAACCCAGGTTCATGGTCAATGTCACACTTGGAGGTCAAATGGCACATACTGTAAAATCATTAATATTCGTGGGGTGACTTATTTTTGTGGAATTCATGGTTGAGTCAATCCACGAAATTTAATCCCAACGAACATTTAAAATTCTCATTCATTTTATGTTCAAAAGTTGCAATCCACGAATTCATACCCCCACAAAATTGCCAATTTGACAAAAACCACAAAATTTCATGCCCACGAAATTAAATGATTTTACAGTAGCTTAAATTTGTGTCTGATCCATATTTTCTAAACCACTGGGAAGACTTTATTAAACCTAACATCATTTGTTAACTTTATCAAGACGACATGCAGAGCGCATGACCCAGGTCACTAAGTCTAAGGCCAGCAGTGTTGCAGAGATCAATGATCAAAATTGTATTTGTGTCCGTTCCCTATCATCTAAACCACTATAATAAATTTCATAAAAATTGGCATTAATTGTTAATCTCATCCAGAAAGCAGACAGAGTGCCCAATCAAGGTCACTAGGTCCAAGATCACACTTCGAGGAGCTCAAATTTGTGTCTGCTCCATCTTTTAACTACTGGAACTTTTTCATAAAAATAGCATTAATTGTTATCCTCATCAGGATGACATGTATAGTGCAGAACCAAGGTCACAAGGTCAAGGGCAATGCCACACTTGAAGGTCAAAAGTCATGATAACAGCATTTTACTTTCCCTGTACTATAGTGGCGTCTGGGGATATTAATGGTATTTAGTAATAGGTTTAGTTTGTTTTATTTACTGATTATGTATGTAATGTATCTCATGGACTTCTGCGTAATTTGATCCTTAGATATTTATTATAGTACGGTATGTTTGCTAAATAATTTTTTTTTACATCTTTTTGATTTCAGGTGACAAAGTTATGTCAGGACTGCTATCTTAATTAAATATTTCGTCTCGTCTCAATGATAATCTTGTGTGATATTAGCTATATAACGAAGAGATTTTAGTAAGGAGATTTTGAAGTTCAGTGTGTGAATTTTTTTATTTCAGCTGTGAAACGTTAGAGCATAATGAAAAAACAAGAGCGTTTCCTCTCCTCTCATCACTTTCCCAGGTAACCCACTCTGCTTTTGTTGCATATGACTGATTTGTATCCATGTTAAAAAAGAGATATGTTTTATTTGTTTAGCTCACCTGAGAACAATCTGCTCAGTGGGAGCTATTGTGATACTTTGTGTCAGTCGCCATCTGTCGTTAACAATGTTAATGGTAACACTCTAAAGATCTCAGTTTTAATTGTTGCCCAGTCTTAATGAAAATTAGTCAAAATGTTTCCCTCAGTATAATATTGGCAGAATTTGAATCAGGTTTCTATGAAATGTACGTCTACTTTAAAATATGGGTTAACTTATGTTATAAACTAGGTCACTATGTCAGATCAGGAAACTGTATTTTCTACTTGATCATAATATATTTGTTTAGAATGTTTTCTTATGAAATCTAGTTCAAAACAGTACCATTTCTGGTCTTAACACTAAATCAGGTCACATTTTCTCCTTGATCTTCATTAAACTTTGTCAAAATGTTTCTCTCTATAAAATCTAGATTAAGATCAAAACTTGGTAGTCTGAGGTCTTTAAGTAGGTCGATAAAATCATGTAGAAACTTTGTTAACAATCTAGAGACCATGTTTACTTCTTGATTATCATATTTTTTGTCAGAATGTTTAATATCGATATTAAATCTAGGCCAGGTTCAAAACTTAGTTCTCCAGGGTCATGAGCAACATCACTAGGTTAAAGCGTAGAAAAATCTTGTCAGCAGTCTAGAAGCCATATTTTATCTTCGTAAAACATTGTGACTTGTCAGAATGATTGTTTCTGTTATAAATTCTAGATCAGGTTAAACTTTATAACTGATAACTGTCACTCCTTCAAAGCAAGCCCGCTAAACTCAGTAGGGAGAGCGTTGGTCTACAGATAGTGGGGTCGCGAGCAATCCCCGGGCGGGGCGTATGTTCTATGTGACGATGTGATAAAACACATTGTGCCTGAAATCATTCATCCTCCACCTCTGATAATTCATGTGGGGAAGTTGGCAGTTACTTGCGGAGAAAGGTTAGTACTGGTATAGAATCCAGGAACACTGGTTAGGTTAACTGTCCGCCGTTACATGACTGAAATACTGTTGAAAAACGGTGTTTAACCCAAAACAAAACAGACTCCTTCACAGCAATGTCTTTGATGACTTAATTCTACAAAAAAGCCTGTCCTTGGTATATTACCAAGATAACTGGAAATTTTCTGCACTTAGGGCACTCAGTCTACGAACATGTGTTTGCGTTCTTTTTAAAGTGAAATTATAATGTTACAGGGACTACAGTCAGTAAGAATGAGGCATGGGGTGTTTTGCTTCAAGAAAGATGGCACAATTTGTGGGCTTAGCCATTGCCATGGATGGTATAGGTGTCATTCAGATCTTAACTTTGGTGTTTTTTTTCTTGTAAAACGTGACGTTAAATAGAAAATTAGGAAATGTGTTAGTTTTTGTTTCATATGTAGACACAATTTTGCAAAAAAGTACTGCAGGCATCAAAAAATATCAATACATGTAAAATAGATGTGACAAAGAAGTGTTTGTTTTGTTCAGTCATATTAGGAATCAGGGAAATGAGCCAGGTATAAACAAAATTTCAGTTTGATAAATCCTTTTGAAACGCCAGGGCTTTGTCAAGAAGTTTCTGCAACTCACCCACTCAGTTTAAATGTGTGTATTGATTTCAGGCCGGTGCTTGGATTGGATTCCTTCTATACCTGATACAGACTGGGATCAGTGTTCTAAGATTCTTCCTGAACAGGCGACTTCGGCAGAACAAATCTAAAGAGAAAAAACCAGCTCCCGATGATATTGCATTTTGTTAAATGCACTATTTCAAAGGCAAAATGTCTATTGATTTGATGTTATTTGAAGAATAAAACATTAATAAAGTTGTAGGAGAATAAACATAAATTTTGTTGACAATTTGAAGTTATAGACATTGTTTTTTTATGCAAAATTTATTATGAAGACAAAAGTGTCTAACTTCCTACCAGGGAGGGTTAATTTCTCCAATGCTTTTTTAGCTCATCTGTCACATAGTGACAGGGTGAGCTTTTGTGATTGCCCTTCGTCCGTTGTCCGTCGGTCCACAATTTCCTTGTCAACACAATAGAGACCACATTTTGTATTTGATTTTAATCAAACTTGCACACAACTTGTATGGGCATAATATCTCTGTTTCTTTCGAAAACTTGCCAGATCCCGTCATGGGTTCCAGAGTTATGGCCCCTTAAAGGTCCTATTTTGGATTTTGCAGTCATATAGAGACTTCATTTATGGTTTGATTTGATACAAACTTGCAAAATATCTTCAACAACAATAAATCTTGGATTCCATGATGAATCTGTCAGATCCAATCATAGGTTCCAGTGTAACGGCCCCTGATTGACCCCTTAAAGAACCAAAATTTGATAATTTTTACCTTGTGAACATGATAGAAGTGACATTTTATATTTGATTTTAATGACACGTACACACAACTTAAGTCACAATAAGATCTCGGTTCCTTTCGAAAACCGGCTAGATTCCATCATGGGTTCTAGAGTTACTGCCCCTGAAAGGGGCAAAATTTTCTATTTTGGCCTTTTCAGCCATATAGAGGTTTCATTTATGCTTGATGATCTCTAGGCCTGGATCGAAACTAGGTCATGTCGGGTCAAAAACTAGGTCATCAGGTCAAATAAAAGGAAAAGCATGTTAACAGCCTAGAGACTCCATTTATGACCCAATCTTCATGAAACTTGGTCAGAATGTTTATCTTGATGGTTCCTAGGCCAAGTTTGAAACTGGGTCATATGGGGTCAGAAACTAGGTCACCCAGTCAAATCAAAGGAAAAGCATGTTAACACTCTTGTTCATTTGATATGCATAAAACTTGGTCAGAATGTTTGTCTGCATGAAATATTGTATGAATTTTTATCTGGGTCATGTGGGGTCAAAAACTAGGTCACCAGAGCAGATCAAAGAATTAGCTTGTTTACACTCTAGGGGGCACATTTTTATACACCCGAAGGGACGTATTATGTTATGGGCCCGATGTCCGTCTGTCTGTCCGTCCGTCTGCTCTGTAACTCTTGAACCCCTTGAAGGATTTCAAAGAAACTTGACACAAATGTTCACCACACCGAGACGACATGCAGTGCGCATGTTTTGGATGTCTCATTTCAAGGTCAAGGTCACACTTAGGGGTCAAAGGTCATATGAGTGTGTTTCGTGTCCGCTCTGTAACTCTTGAACTGCTTGAAGGATTTCAAAGAAACTTGGCACAAATGTTCACCACACTGAGACGACATGCAGAGCGCTTGTTTCGGTTGACTAGCTTCAAGGTCAAGGTCACACTTAGGAGTGAAAGGTCATATATGACTTTGCTGTGTCCGCTCTGTAACTCTTGAACTGCTTGAAGGATTTCAAAGAAACTTGGCACAAATGTTCACCACATTGAGACGATGTGCAGAGCGCTTGTTTCGGATGACTAGCTTCAAGGTCAAGGTCACAGGCGTGAAAGGTCATATATGACTTTGCTGTGTCCGCTCTGTAATTTTTGAACTGCTTAAAGGATTTCAAAGAAACTTGGCACAAATGTTCACCACACTGAGGCGACGTGCAGAGCACATGTTTTGGATGACTCGCTTCAAGGTCAAGGTCACACTTAGGGGTCAAAGGTCATATATGACTTTGCTTTGTGTATATTGCTATGCATTGCAGTGCTCTTGTTTTTATTTGGCAGATCCCTTTTTGTTCTCTTACAATAATTATTTTTGAATAACTTCCCTTTTGTGTTACTATAAATAGCTTATTTTGAAACTTTTTTATTATTGGCAGTAGGGAAAAACTGAGACCACTTTTCTGTGGTACAACATGGATGGTACATCCAATTTTAGATGTATTTTGACATAACTTTACCAGGTAAGAATTTTTTTGTGGACTTCGAAAATTTTTTTTTTTGGAATTTCTTCTTTTTCTTGTTCCTGTCCTTTGGGCTTCAACAGTCAAGTTCTTTAAATTTTGCTCCCATCCTCTGACGTAACCCTTCAGGCTTATATTGCCCTGCTTGGCGGCTCTCTTGTTTATTCTGTCTTCCTAAATTTTGGTCAGAACGTTTGTTATCATGAAGTCTTGGACAAGTTCGTATCTGGGTCATGTGGGGTAAAAAACTAGGTCACTAGGTCAAATCAAAGAAAATGCTTGTTTACACTCAAGATGCCACGTTTTTTGGTTCAATCTTACTGAAAATTGGTCAGAATATTTGTTTTCAAGTAATCACTAGGTAAAACATGTTTACACTGTTATGGTGTGTTTCACAGGTGAGCGACCTAGGGCCATCTTGGCCCTCTTGTTGTTTAATATAGGTTGTAAGACTGAATCAACTGCAGTTTTTGGTAGATTTTAAAAGGCACACCCTGTAAGTGTAGGTAAAAGTAGGACTGCTATCAAGCTGTTTTGAAATATTGTATTTACGAATGCCGGAATTTTTGTGAGGCTACATGGACATTACCAAAAAAAATTCGCAATGTAAAACTACGTACTACTACTTCAGCTACGGAAATTATGTTTGTATGAACTGTGCGTAAAGTGCATATTCTAATACAGGAATCCATATATCAACGTTTTATCTCAAGATGGATGTCTGTGGTGCTATTCATTATAGACAGTGTCACTAGCAGGAAATTTACATTGATAAATGTTGTCATCAGTTATATTTCATAATTACATTATAGCCACCAGGCACAAAGAATCCATAGAAGTATTTCTTAATTTTAAATCCTATATTATTAAGTATTCTAGTTGTAATACTAGAAAAGTAAATGAAAATTTGAAAAGAGGACAATCAATTTTCGCAGAACTGTGTAGCCGCCGTGGTCTTAATGGTAAAGGATCAGTTTTCTCTGTTCAGGTTGTCAAGTGAGGCAGTCATCCAGCTGGCTTGCAGAAGGTGGGTGGCTTTATGCAGGTAACCGCCTGTGCTTAGAATAACATCCTGAAGTGTACCCTGTGATCTACCATCACTGTCAAGCTAGAAAATCACCAATTCCTTGAAGTATGTCAGTGTGGTAACAAACATAATTAGGAACGGGACATTTTATAATTAGTAATACATTTTCACCAGTTCATTAAGATATTACAAAACATGTGTGCCTATAGTATATGAATATCATTATTGCTAGGTTTTTAGCTCACCTGAGCACAAAGTTTTCAAGGATGAGCTATTGTGGTCAGTGGCTGTCTGTAGTGTGTCGTGTATTTAAACAACATCTCCTCCCAAACCACTTTGCCAATTTTGGTGAAACTTCACCAGGGTGTTCCTTAGATGGTCTGCTTTAAAAATTGTTCAAAGAATTAATGAATTCCATACAGAACCCTGGTTTCCAAGCAACCGAAAGGAAAAACTTTAAAAATATTCTTGTCCAAAACCACAGGGCCTAGGGCTTTGATATTTGGTATGTAGCATCATCTAGTGGTTCTCTACCAAGATTTTTCAAATTATCCCCATAGGGTCAAATGTTGCCCCGCTCTAGGGGTCACATGGTTTATGTAGACTTATACAGGGAAAAACTTTTAAAATCATCTTGTCCAAAACCAAAGGGCCTAGAGCTTTGATATTTGTATGTAGCATCTTCTAGTATCCTCTACCAAGATTGTTCAAATTATCCCCCTAGGGTCGAGTATGGCCCCGCCCTTGGGGTTACATGGTTTATATAGACTTGTATAGGGAAAACTTTGAAAATCTTTTTGTCAAAAACCACAGGGCCTACGTTTTTTTGATATTTTGTATGTAGCATCTTCTAGTGGTCCTCTACCAAGATTGTCCAAATTATCCCCATCGGGTCAAATATGGCCCCACCCTGTGGGTCACATGGTTTATATAGACTTATATAGGAAAAAATTTGAAAATCTTCTTGTCCAAAACCACAGGCTTTGATATTTGGTGTGTAGCATCATCTAGTGGGCCTCTACCAAGATTGTTCAAATTATATCACTAGGGTTAAATGTGGCCCCGCCCTGGGGGTCACATGGTTTATATAGACTTGTATAGAGAAATTAAACTTTGAAAATCTTCTTGTCCAAAACCACAGAGCCTAGAGCTTTGATATTTTGCATGTAGCATCATCTAGTAGTCCTTTAATTACCAAGATTATTCAAATAATCCCCCTTGGGTTAAAACTGGTCCCCTACTTCCTTGTTTTTGAAGCTACAGCAAAGAGATTTGGACCACCTATATAAATTTTTGATACAGATTTCAATGTTCGTCTTGAGTATTCAAAATCATGACCTACTAATCTACTTTCTTGTTTTTAAAGTTACAGCATAAAAATTTGGACCACCTGTATAATTTTTGATACAGATTTCAATACTCATCTTGAATAGTCTTAATCTTGACCTACTGACCGACTTTCTTGTTTTAGAAGGGACAGCATAGAAATTTGGACCATGTGTATAACTTTTGATACAAATTTCAATAATCGTCTTTAATATTCTTAACCCTGACCTTCTTACCTTCTTTCTTGTTTTTGAAGCTACAGCAAAAAGATTTGGATCACCCATAGACTTCAATAGTTATCTTGAATAAACTTTACTATGAGCTTCTTGTCTAGTTTTTATGCCCCCTCCGGAGAAAGTGGGTTATACTGTTTTGCAATGTCTGTCTGTATGTAGACCAATCCATTTCCGGATGATAACTCAAGAACGCTTGGGCCAAGGATCATAAAAGTTTATAGGGAGGTTGTTTTATAACCAGCAGATGACCTTTAATGAGTTTGAGATCAATAGGTCAAAGGTCAAGATCACCGTGACCCGGAAGAGTTAAACGTTTTCCGGATGACAACTCAAGAATGCTTAGGCCTTGGACCATGAAAGTCGATATTGAGGTTGGTCATGACCAGCAGATGACCCCTATTGATCTTGAGGTCAGTAGGTGGAAGGTCAAGGTCACAATGACCCAGAACAGTTAAACGGTTTCTGGATGGTAACTCAAGAATACTCGGGCCTAGGATCATGAAAGTTGATATTGAAACTGGTCATGACCATTATTGATCTTGAGGTCAGTAGTTTGAAGGTCAAGTTCACAATGACCCGGAACAGTTAAACGTTTTCTCGATGGTTACTCAAGAATGCTTGGGCCTAGGATCATGAAAGCTGATAGGGAGGTTGGTCATGAACCCTTCTAATTTTGAAATCAGTAGGTCGAAGGTCAAGAAAACAGTGACCCAGAACAGTTCTGGCCTAGGATCATCAAAGTTGATAGGGAGGTTGGCCATGACCAGCAGATGACCCCTACTGATTTTGAGGTCAGTAGGCCAAAGGTCAAGGACACAGGGACCTAGAACAGTAAAGCTGTTTCTGGAGGATAACATGAGAACACTTGGGCCTAGGATCACGAAACTTGTTAGTGAGGTTGATCATGATCAGCAGATGATCCCTTTTGATTTTGAGGTCAGTAGGTCAAAGGTCAAGGTCACAGTGATCCGGAACAGTTGAACGGTTTCAGAATGATAACTCAAGAACTCCAATCAGCCTAGGATCGTGAAAGTTGATAGGGAAGTTGGTCATTATCAGCAGATGACCCCTATTGATTTTGAGGTCAGTAGGCCAAAGGTCAAGGTCACATTGGCCTGGAACAGTTTAATCGTTTTCGAACGATAACTTGAAAAAGCTTGGGCCAAGGATCACAAAACTTAATAGGGAGGTTGATCATGACCAGCAGATGACCCTATTGATTTTGAGGTAAATAGGTCAAAGGTCAAGGCCACTTTGACCCAGAACAGTAGAACTTGTGTACAGTGACCAAATAATTTCTGTTCCTTGTGCAATTACTGAATGTATGGAGGGAGGCATTTCGTGTTCTACAAGCTCTTCTTTATTTTTGAAGCTTTGGCAAAGAAATTTGGTTAAGCATGCAAGTAAGGTGTCAGTAAGGCTCAGGTGAGTGATATAGGGCCATCATGGCCCTCTTGTTTACTAATTGAAGGCATCAAACAATGCCAGTATTACTGTATTATAATTTAACTTATATTCAGAGTTTGTGAAATAGAATCTCATGATAAATTGATTATTACAACAAATAACACAATGATTTGCCTTTTTTTTGGCATTTGTGAAAAGGCTTTTTTAAACAACAGACTTTCATCATGTACAATATTTTGAAGCCTACCATTGTTCTTCAAATAAGTTCTCAATGTAGAAAATTATAGTATACAATACAGTACATTGTAGAAATAACTTTTAGTTATGTGTGAATAAATGTGTGTTCATTCTATTGGTTTTCGTTTTAAATAGTCACATGTTGCCTATAGAGATTAAGATGTTAAAACTATCGCAGGCAATCTATTTGTCCAGACTATCTAAGAAATAAGTTGATCTAGCATCTCGTTTTCTATGACTGTCCAGCAGAGCAAAAATTTTACAATATATGCCTGTCACAAGATAAAAACAAGAAGCTGTGTTCAATAAACGCTTGATGCCCCCGGTGGCATCCTTGTAGATACAAAGAAACTTAAGTCCAAAACGAGGTCAAGTTCAAGGTCAAACTGAGGTCAGGTGATGTCTGAAGATGAGGAATGGTCACAGGTTACATCTGCATTAGTGTCAAGTCATTCTAGTAAGGGGTATTGATGCTAGACGAAAAGGTCCCATTTGGTTAACCAAGAGATGGCCCATATAAAGCAACCTAAGTCCAAAATGAGGTCAAGGTCAAGGTCAAACTGAGGTCAGGTGATGTCTGAAGATGAGGAATGGTCTCAGATTACATCTGCATTAGTATCGAGTCAATCTAGTAAGGGGTATTGATACTAGACGAAACGGTCCCATTTGGTTAACCTCGTACGGACGGACGGACTGTCACAGGACAATCACTATATGCCTCCCGCATCAGTAGATGCTGGGGACATAATTATTAACTTAAAAACAGAAGGAAAAAATATTCAATGAAAACTGCACAAATTTACCTACGGATATACATAAGTTGTGCCTCAATGTGTTTTACTGCTTATTGTTGAAAGGCATGTGTACCTCCCAATAAGTGTTTGTTTATTATAAGTGTCACCCCTACTAAAAGAGCCAGCAATGTTGGCTTATGAGACACCTACATACACTGAACAGCGTTACTTCCTGATTCCTATTCCTATGCCAGGCACCAGGCAGGTAGAAAATCAGTAACAATTAGTTAAATAGCTGGCTGCTCACCAACTGGTCTCTCTTCAATAACAGGACCAGTCTCTGACAGGGCTCGAATCTTCAGCCTCCTGATTGCGGGGCAATATTTTGGTGCCTTATCCATTAGGCCACCACAACTTGGTATATGTAAGCAGTGTAAAACTGGTGACAAGGTATGGGACATGTATCAAAGGATTTAGTAAGACTGGTATGGTTTTCTAACATTATATTTTTGGTTTTACAACGTTTTTACAAACTTGTTTATCTTGCAGAGTATATTGCAATTAGCAGAATATAGTACTCTTCATTATGCTTGTAGTTCTGGCTACCATAATTTAGCTGATGCTATTTTTGTTTTGTGATGTTCATGTCCATTAAGTTATGGCATAACCCCATTTGGTTACCTAACCAGTGTTGATCCGCAACATCTGCACACTGACTGTTTTAGGAAACTGATGACGCTCATGGCATATGGTTATTTAGAATATCAAGATCAACATTTTGTTTATTTTTTAATTATGCCCCCCTTCGAAGAAGAAGGAGTATATTTTAGCTCACCTGTCGCATAGTGACAAAGTTAGCTTTTGTGATTACCCTTCGTCCGTGCGTCCGTCAACAATTTCTTGTCTGCACGATAGTGGTTTCATTTATGATTTTATTTTAACCAAACTTGCACACAACTTGTATCACCATAAGATCACTGTTCATTTCTTGAACTGGCCAGATCCCATTATGGGTTCCAGAGTTATGGCCCCTGAAATTGCCAAAATTAGCTATTTTGACCTTGTCTGCATAATAGCAGCTTTCCCAGCACGCAAGCCTATATGGGACCCATATTGGCTATATCTGGGCAAATTTACCATATGGGTCCCACATGGGACCCTTATTGTAAGTATTGGCCCATATTGGACCCATATACAATGTCTCAGGGATGTAAATTACAAATGTATTCATTTTAAGTTTACAAGTGGTGTCACCAATATAGATATTCATATTTATTCTGGTCAATTTCTATATTAAACTAGGACTAGTAAGTTCAAATGCAAAATATGCAAAATACTATCATTCAAAGTTAGCGCACATCAAGTTTCCCACATTTTTTTCGTGTAGAGTTCGTATTTGAAGTCTTGTCTGTTATCTGCTAATTCATCTCGTACAAGGGCTATATAGTCAATCTCCAAACGGAAAGGTCCTTTTACTCCATCTCCAACAGATAGTCCAAAATTTTTAATTTTATCTAAGCTGAAAGGTTTTTGCTGGTCTTGAGCTCTCCCTCGATTTGCCAGGAAAAAACTGGAAAACGGAACCTGTAATAAAGGAATAATAACTGAAAAAATAGGTACAATGGAACAATGACCACCACAGATCACAAGGGAGTTATGATAACCCAAGATACTCACCTGAATTTCATAGCTCAGTGTTTAGGTTTGGATTTGTCTTTTTCAAGAATTTTTCAGTGTAATTCAAACGTGTTGGTATGGAAATCAACTTTTAGTTTTGCATGCTTTGTTGGCAAATAAAACATTTTTTTGCTCAGATGCATCGTAATTAATCACTTGGGCCTTTAATTAGCCTTTGTGATTAGATTACTACACACCTGAACTCAAAATCGTGTTTTATTTGCCAACAAAGTACCCGAAACTAAAATCTGCATGTATTTCCTAGATATTGATAAAATATAATGCATGTTTTAACTGTAGGTAAAAGTGTTCTTTGGTTGCTGAGCAGAAATAAGTTTTGACAAGGCAGTCTGAAAGACAGCTAAATCCCTTGCCACTGTTATGGATAGTGAAGGGGTAAACCTTTGACCTTGAGCTGTGACCTTGAACTGAATTTGCACATCGTCTTGATCATTTAACCAAAGTTTCATGAAAATCCTTTAAGGGGTTTAGGACATACAGAGCTCAAACCTTTGACCTTGAGTTGTGACCTTGACCTTAAGTTGACATGGCTGACTCATGAGTTCTTGATGGGGTGATCATTTGACCCAAGTTTGATGAAAATCCTTCAAGGGGTTTAGGAGACAGAGTGGACACAAAATGGAAGGCTAAAACCTTTGACCCTAAGTTGTGACCTTGACCTTGAGCCAGCATGGCTGACTCATAAGTTCTGCACATCGTCTAGCTTAGGTGATCATTTGACCTAGGTTTCATATGAATCCTTCAAGGGGATTAGGAGATATAGAGCGAATACAAAATGGAAGGCTAAAACCTTTGACCCTAAATTATGACCTTGAACTTGAGCCAACATGGCCAACTCATGAGTTCTGCACATCGCCTTGATGAGGTAATCATTTGACCAAAGTTTGATGAAAATCCTTCTAGCGGTTTAGGAGTTACAGAGCAGACAAAAAATGGAAGGCTCAAACCTTTGACCCTAAGTTGTGACCTTGACCTTGAGTCGGCATGGCTGATTCATGAGTTCTGCACATCGTCTTGATGAGGTGATCATTTGACCCAAGTTTTATAAAATTCCTTCAAGGGGTTTAGGAGATACAGAGCGGACACAAAATGGAAGGCTAAAACCTTTGATTTTGAGTTGTAACCTTGACCTTGAGGCAACAAGGCTGACTCATGAGTTCTGCACATCATCCTTATGATATTTATTTATTTGGGTTTTACGGCACACAAACACAATATAGGTTATATGGCGCCAAACAGGACTACAAATTTTGGTTTCACATCTCATTTACATCAAAATAAAAACTTGAGGTATGGAATCAAAAGTTGTATACCTGCTGGAATCACAGAGTTACAGCAAAACCAAGTGTTAAGACCCTATTAGTCGCCTCTTACGATTATGCAAGGGTAAGGCAGTGGTTCCAATTCTTTTCATACACACATCGTCCCAGAACCAGATGAGGTGATCATTTGACCCATGTTTCATGAAAATCCTTCAAGGGGTTTAGGAGATACGAAGCAGACAAGACATTGTTACTGACAGACGGAAGGACAGATCGATGGACGGAGACCATTCCTATAACCCCCACCACTCGTGGCTGGAGATTAAAAACAAATTAAACAAGTGGCTGAGTATTGCAGTGGCAATGCAGAAAAGTCCTCTACCAATATAAAACTTTGTTAGTGTTTGTTCCTTGTGGTTTTTTGCAACAGTGTTAAGACTGAAAATGCTTCAAGGCATTTAGGAGCTAAGAAACAAAAACTATTTTTACCTAAATTTCAAGTGACATTGACCTACAAGTACAGATCATGTACACGACACATTGTCTCATCACAGGAAACACCTGTGTGCAGTATTACAATAATCCATCAATGCATATTCGTGTTATGGAGGGGAAACAATTTTTTTACTTGACCTTTAATAGTTACCTTGACCTATGACCAACAACAATTGGTCATGTGTGCTAAAAACAGTCTAATCATGGGGAACATTTCTGTAGAGTAATAAAAAAAATCTATCAATGCAATTAAAAATTATGGGGCAGAAACAACTTTTCTTTGACCTTAAACAGTAACCTTGTGTTGTGCAGTGAAAAATCAGAAAAATCGGTAAAAAATCAGATAGCACAAAAATGTATATCTTTTAACATAGAAACTACAATAAGGATATATTATTCAATAAGTTTATGTTGCTGAAAGTTTAAATAACGAAAATTCTTTTTATGTTTTCATGACACTTGTCAAAACTTTATTGTTGTCTCAACTTTAACACATTTATGCACTTTAATCTTTGATAGTCCAAAATGTGCTAAAATGCTTCTAAATCTATTTGTGATAGGGTCATTGTGACTGACTTGATAATTTAAATGTTAAGACTTCCTGACTGATAAGGTGTTGATTGCTGTCAAAACTTCTTAATATTTCAAATACTTGTAATTTTATTACCCTGTATGCTTTCTTGAATTTGATTGGTTTATACTGTTAATTGCACTTACAATAAGGATCATTTCAATTGGTCAGTTATGATATGCTGAGAAAAACTATATTTTGAAGACAGCAAGTTTGAGAGAATAACTTTGGATTTCCAAGTAGAAACATCGTGGTTTTTCACTAGAACATATAATATTTTAAAATTTAAAGCTTTTTACTAATTGTTATATTCTACGGATATCCGTGTGAAAACTGTTAATTGTGACTTTAAACTGTGTGGTTTTCCACTGAAGAAAAATAAAGAAGATAATCTGGAACTGTATTTTATTATTTGGACATAATAAGTAGTGCCGCAGCATTAAAACATTCCTTCATAAAGTCAATTATATTTACGGCATTACACTTGACCTCTAACCGACAAGCATAGATTGTGTGTCGACACATTGTCTCATCATGGGTACCACTAAGATAATCCATTAGTGCATATAAAAGTTATTGAGCGGAAACAAATTTGACTTGACCTTCAATAGTGACCTTGACCTTTGACCTACAAGAATAAGTTATGTACAAGCAAAATCTACATATTGCCCTCTATACACATACCAAGTTTTATGAACCTAGCTTAAAAGCAGACACTGTCTTCTGTCAAATTGTCAAGAACATTCCTCTTGTCTGTGGAATAAACTTGTAACTTCCTGATTTATAGCTCTACCAGCTGTGCTGTGCAAATAAGCACTAGTGTTTATAACCTTGATTTGATGTAATCAGTTACTTCTTTGAGAGCACATATCGTACAACCTCTCCAGAGCAAAAACCTCTCTTTGACAACATCATCAAAATTTCCCTAAACTGAAATATACTGTAAAATTTACCTCTCCAGAACAACAACCTCTACGTAACAGTCAATATTTATATCTCCCAAAGGGTGCTGCTCTACAGAGGTTGCACTGTATATGTAAGCCATATAAGTTCCAGGGGAAAATCCCTGCCCCCACCCCTTCTACCCATAATGAATCCCCTGCTTAAATTTTAGTTTCTACATATTCAAATAATACCTTAACAGTTTGCCAGTATGGTCCTCCTCTTGTATACAAGGGAAAATTGTACATATCATGGGTTTGTACATCAAAGAATCGATCCATCTGTATAAGCAGCATGTAGTTCCTACCGTCTCCTCGAACTCGCAAATACATATGTGTGTAGCGACTCCAATCATATGGCACCTGTCTTTCAAATGCTAGCTGTAATAAAGACAGTGTAAAGACTATGGTATGTACTGATTTTTATAAAAATATTGCCGAATAATTTATCAATTTCAGTCTCAGTTTATATTCATATTTATGTGGATACCATTCTGAAGTGACTATGATATTTTCACTGACTTGTTCTTCTGGAAATTAAGATTTTGTGTAATGTCAGTTGTCCTGTATATACATTTACAGCTCTTTGTTAGTTACCATTTTTTACGGATGAAACAATTGATTTCTAACCGAGCCCAAGGCAGATGTCATATTTACCTCCCCAGGATCCAGTCTAGGCTGATACTGCTGGAAATAGTACCAACTAGAAAATGCTTTTGTAAAAAAGCGCATGTCTCCCCCAATGCAAAGTCCTATAGGCAAGAAGTCAATATGGGTCAGGAGCAAAAATCAAAGAGACACTGATGGTTGGCTGCAATAGGGATCATCTACTTGGCATGTCCAGTCATCCCGCTAAATTTCAACACTCTTGGCCTAGTGGTTCTCCAGTCACTGTTCAGGCTCCTGTGACCTTGACCTTTGATCAAGTGACCTCAAAATAAATAGGGGTCTTCTACTCTGCATGTCCAATCATCCTATTAAGTTTCAACATTGTAGGTCAAGTGGTTCTCAAGTTATTTCCAAAAAATTATTTTACATGAACAGGCCACTGTGACCTTGACCTTTAACGGAGTGGCCCCAAAAACAATAGGGGTCATTTACTCTGCATGAACAATCATCCTATGAAGTTTCAACATTCTGGGTCGAGAGGTTCTCAAGTTATTGATTGGAAATGGCTTTCCATGTTCAGGCCCCTGTGGCCTTGACCTTTAACAGAGTGACCCTAAAATCGTTAGGGGTCATCTACTCTGCATGACCAATCATCCTATGAAGTTTCAACATTCTGGGTCAAGTGGTTCTCAAGTTATAGACCGGAAGTGGTTTTCAATGTTCAGGCCCCTGTGACCTTGACCTTTAATGGAGTGACCCCAAAATCAATAGGGGTCATCTACTCTTCATGACCAATCATCCTATGAAGTTTCAACATTCTGGGTCAAGTGGTTCTCTAGTAATTGATCGGAAATGGTTTTCAATGTTCAGGCCCCTGTGACCTTGACCTTTGACAGAGTGACCCCAAAATCAATAGGGGTCATCTACTCTTCATGACCAATCATCCTATGAAGTTTCAACATTCTGGGTCAAGTGGTTCTCTAGATATTGATCGGAAATGGTTTTCAATGTTCAGGCCCCTGTGACCTTGACCTTTGACAGAGTGACCCAAAAATCAATAGGGGTCATCTACTCTTCATGACCAATCATCCTATGAAGTTCCAACATTCTGGGTCAAGTGGTTCTCTAGTTATTGATCGGAAATGGTTTTCAATGTTCAGGCCCCTGTGACCTTGACCTTTGATGGAGTGACCCCAAAATCAATAGGGGTCATTTACTCTTCATGACCAATCATCCTATGAAGTTTCAACATTCTGGGTCAAGTGGTTCTCTAGTTATTGATCGGAAATGGTTTTCAATGTTCAGGCCCCTGTGACCTTGACCTTTGACGGAGTGACCCCAAAAACATTAGGGGTCGTCTACTCTTCATGACCAATCATCCTATGAAGTTTCAACATTCTGGGTCAAGTGCTTCTCTAGTTATTGATTGGAAATGGTTTTCAATGTTCAGGCCCCTGTGACCTTGACCTTTGACGGAGTGACCCCAAAAACAATAGGGGTTGTAGACTCCAGCAGCCCTACAACCCTATGAAGTTTGAAGGTTCTAGGTCAAATGGTTCTCCAGTTATTGCCTGGAAATGAAGTGTGACGTACGGACGGACGGACGGACAGGGCAAAAACAATATGTCTCCTGGGGGAGACATAATTTAAGTAAATCACCCAGCACTGAACATTAATTAGGATATCAGCAGCGATCAGGAATCAAACCCTGATCGCTGGTGTTGTAGTCCAACCTGTTAACCACCACTCCACTGACTCCCATCAAATAGTTCATGAGAGAATTTGTTTCAATTCATTTCTATCTTTAGCTCTACTAGCAACCCCTTAAAGGAGCTGAGCACCAGACTTTTTTATAAAATTGATATAGGACCTTACAAAAATGCTACAGACAAAGTCTGATGTAAAACCATCAAGAGGTTCATGAGAAGAAATTGTTTAAAGGTATTTCTGTCTTTAGCTACAGCAGCCCTTACAATTGGTAGTCTCAGTGTCCCAATCTGAACAATTTTGGGATAGGGCCCTTTAATGATGCTACAGAGAAAAGTTTGATGAAGATCCATCAAGCAGTTAATGAGAGGTCTTAAAGGTCTTTCTTTTTTAGCTCTAGTGGCCTCTACAAGGTGCATAGCAATGTGTACTTTATAATGATGCTATTGGCCAAATTCGATTGAGATCCATCAAAAGGTTCACATGAAGAAGTTGTTAAAAGGTATTTCTTTGTTTTAGCTCTAACTGACCCTTTAAGGGGCAAATTCCTGTCCTCATTTGAAAACAATGGAAGAAGACTTCAGCACTACATTTATGTTGTGTTAGTAAATTGTTTAATTTTTCAGCTTGAATATTTCGGCCTGGGTGGTTCCAATACTCTCACTTTAATAGCTTTGGGTATTGTTTAATCACCCCTTGGATATGGTACCTGCTTTTTAGTTTCGTCCTTTTGACAGTTTCTGTGATAGGCAGGCTCCCTAACTACAGATCCCCTCTATAAATTCCAGTTTGTTTAGTTCTGCACATAATGTTGTTTCGTTTTAGGGCACAGCCATTATTTTTTCTGGAGACCATATGCCTCATGGAATTGCACTCTGTGCATCGTTGAAGGTTCCATGTGCACTGCCATATAAATACATCTGCGAATGTCTCTAAATTACTTTCTGGTACTTATAACGTGTGTAAATGTTGAGTTCTGCTCAACCTGGGGATAAAGGGCGTGGACAGTAGCCTGCACTTCCACTACCATCCATAACAGGCTCAATCAAACCGAGCCTGCAACATTTTCGTTTATGTTGTGTTGGGCGACCTGTGGTTTTCCACTTTTTTATTTCATAATGATGCTACAGATCATGTTTGATGAAAATCCATCAAGCGGCTTATGAGATGACATTGTTAAAATGCAATTCTTTTTTAGTTCTAAGGGCCAGCGAACCATTTAAACAAAACTGACAGAACCTTGTAACGATGCTTCAGGCCCAGTTTGGTGTAATTCTGACCAGTCCTTTCAGAGGAAAAGATATTTATGTAAACTGTGGATGGTGGACCACCCACCTATAATAACTGCTCACCTGAACCTCTGGTCAGGTCAGCTAACAAAATATTTAATCATTAAGGTCCAGAGTCAAAATATCTTTACAAAATTCAGGAGCATTTACACCTGACATACCTTGTTATAAGGTGACCTCAAATTGCAATATCCAGCCCTTTTTGTGATTCCATCCTTGGGAACATCTGTGTTAATATATCCTTGAAACAAAGCTGAACCTGCCGGACTGGCAGTAAATGTTGCACTGCTTTTACCCTGGTCTGTATCCTGATCTGTAGATACTAGCCAATCTTTCAAACTGTCTTTACCGTTAAAGCGTTGAAAGTATTCAAAGTCTCCGTGTTCTGCCCCAACAGGTAGATCACTGTAAAACTTTTCCAACCATTCTTGTTTATATTGAGGAATACCAGCTTTAATAATCTCTAAACCATCTGATATTTCTTTAATCACAGATCCTTTCCTTGGCAACTTTTCTTTTTGAGGAAAGTATAGGCCGATGTCCGATTGTTCTGTCTGTTTGTAACGTTTCTGTAATATTGATATGTTTCTGTTTTCAGGTGACAATACTCTTATCTGAGAACAGTTTTGTAAACTACAGAAGCAGTATTTTCTCACTGAAGAATAGTGGAAATCAAGCTGCCTTATCAAGTTCCAAAGTGATTTATGCCCAGAGACAGGCCTGTAAAAAATCTGACTTGTCATGTTGGTTTGTTGAAGAATGTTAATTTTCCCACTTTGTAACAAGTTCTATTTGCATACTCTTCCAACCTTCTGAAAAAAAAAAAACAGATTGTTACAAGCTGTCAAAACATGGAACTATTTAAGTTTTAGACATCAGAGTGTTTTATAAAGAATAATACAGCAAACCTGGAATGACTTACCAAAGAAGTAGTCACTGCCAAGTTTCTAAATAGTTTCAATATTCAAATAGGTAAACTTTTGAGTGGAATCACACTCATGTATTAAAGAAACCTTTGTCTCATCAGGACAATACAAGTTAAAGGTACCCAAACCTTTGTCTTACTAGGAAAATACAAGTTATAGGTACCCAAACCTTTGTCTCACTAGGACAATACAAGTTAAAGGTACCCAAACCTTTGTCTTACAAAAAAACATCCAGATAAACACTCAGACCCTCTGAAACAACTTTCTGCCTAGAAAAATTTGCCCTAAGTAACGGAAGTTGTCAAAAAAGTAATGTCTAAATTTGTGCTGTAGCAGTCTTTTCTCACTAGTCAGCACTACCTGTATGGGGAATAGTAAAAATAGGTTAATACAAATACAACATAATCAAACAGTAATATGAAAAGCAGGCAATATATAAGTAGAAATAAATCAACAAGAAGGTATATAGCATGCACATGAACAAATAGGTTGTTAATCTAACTTAATAAACAATATATCGATGTATCGTCGATATTTGTCTTCCGATATATTGGTATCGTCGATATGCCTAAGACCCAATCAATGACAGCCCTACATTCAGAAGGCTTTTCCGTCTTTTATCAGGAAACATTATGGTTTTAATCCCTTCAATTAATGTTTATATTATGATTTTTTAAAGAGTTCAGTAAGTGTATGACAGAATTCCAAGATTTTATGATTATCTAATATAACATAATAATTTTTGAAATTTTGATTGAAATGGCATACTTTCTGTACAATATGAAAACTAGCTTTAAGAAGTATGTTTCTCTTTGTCTATCCATATTTCATAAAGATTGAATTTTCTGTCAGCTGCATGATTTATCAAATGATTTGTGTAAAACTGAATCACAATGATCATGAAAATGTTGAATGATTGCTAAATTTGTATCATGAATAAATAGAGGATATTAGTCATGAGTGTCTTTTCATATTGAATTTATTAAATAAGTTGAATAAAATAATAAAATGCGAGGCTCTGCCGAGCATTTTATCAATTTTATTCAACGAGTTTAATAAATTCAATGTGGAAAGTCACAAATGCAAAGTTCTTTTTATCACATGTTAGCCTTTCCTGTTGAAACATCAAAAATTCTACTTTCTTTTACTATAAAAACAAGTCAATTTGACCAACGTCTCCTATACTATAAATGACGTCGACGTCAAAGCTTTATTACACTAGTGTATTATTAATATCATTTTTATTTAATGGCTTTATTACACTCCTGCGACGTCAAACATGTGATAATATAATATACAGTACCAATGCTTTAATACTTTTAACAGTTACTGTGCAGTGCATCTTTGCAAATCCTGGCTGTAATTGTAGACACCAATTTGCCAAAACTAAATGCAGCCTGTTGTTAGGAATGTATCTGTTTGATGAAATGCATTCAACTGAGTGATCTATTACGTGTTCCATTAAGCGATCTATTACGCAATCTATTAAGTGATCTATTATGCAATCCATTAAGCAATCTATTATGTATTCCATTAAGCGATCTATTATGCTCTCCAACAGTGTTGTTAAATGACACATTTATGTTAATTAGCGATTCATTGGCTCATTGAAAATGGAACATGGTTTTCATAGTGTTTATTGGACTAACAACCCACTAGCGGATCATAGTTTTGGTGGCATTTATTGGGTCTTTTTTTCATTTGGGCTAGCCAATAACACTATTACTTCGCATCGTTCTCCTGTCACTTCAGAATCAAAATGGCAAGCTTTACTTGAGCTACGCTTCCACAGCTGATATTTTCAGATGAATTATGTTTGTAGAGGGCTGTTGTTCAGTATAGACTTTGCGAATTGACTGGAAAAAAGTTCATTTATTGAAAGTATGTGGAAGGTCTAGCCATTTTTGTTTACTTCGTAGGAATCAATCAGAAATCATTTTTTTTAGTACATGTATTGAATGGACATCAAAAACCACATGGACTGAAAATGTGGTGTTTTGTGGAAATTTCCATCATTTTTTTTCCTATCTGAGAGATTTTAATAGAGTAAAAAGTGTTAATGCTTGGATTGATGCATTCAAGTGGCGACCACAAAGAGAAAACTGTGCTCTGGTTGTTTGTTTGTTTTGGGTTTAATGCCATTTTTCAACAGTATTTCAGTCATGTAACGGCGGGCAGTTAACCTAACCAGTGTTCCTGGATTCTATACCAGTAAAAACCTGTTCTCCGCAAGTAACTGCCAACTTCCCCACATGAATGAGAGGTGGAGGACTAATGATTTCAGACACAATGTTGTTTATCAAATAGTCATGGAGAACATACGCCCTGCCCGAGGATCGAACTCACCACCCCACGATCCGTAGACCAACGCTCTCCCTACTTTGTTCAGCATTTTTGTTCCATTCGGAACCTTATAGCTTATAAACATATATATGCCTATTAGTAAAATATTTGATTAGGCCTTATGTGTCTAGCACCTCAGGGATATAAACTAGCTATTTTTATTTAGGGGCCCAGACTGTCAAAAATAAATTTTTGGTTGCGGGTTTATCCTGCTACCAAAGTTAAAGTGTATTTCTGACAATCATAGCATCTTTATTTTATTCCGAATCACATCCAAAGGATGTTCATGTGCTACACAAAATAGTCCCATTCATGAACAATGCGGATGAATTATCAATGAACAAGTAGTTCTTATTCAACCTGTATCCACTCACACTGACCATTTAGATTATATAAGATCTATCAATGATAAGGTATTCAAGCCCATGGTTACATCACAAGCTGGGTAGAGTTCATCTTAGATATGAGGCACATTAAATTTGTATTTGTTTCTCATTGATGTATATTCATAGACTGGCATTTAAACAGAAAATAAATCTACCAAAAACCTGCAACCATCAGTCATTTCAAGGCTTTGATTAACATTAGGTATATGGGCATTTTCTCCCAACAATTTAGGGGCCCTGCACCTGTGACTTGAGTCTACACTTTGTCTTACATATAACAACTTCTTTAAAATTCGGAATTTGATAATGCCTTTGTTTGTTTGTTTTTTATTGTGAAATGAAATGTGGAGAACTAACAATGATTCACATTATACAGGAAAATGGAATGTCCTGTCATGCTGCCGGGTACGAAGCGATTTGGGTACGTGTGCCAGTACATTCAGTTCAGTGTTAATTATACAGCAATGAATTGTTTTGAAAATGTCATCAGTACTAGTAATTGCTCACAATACTCAATCACATAACTGTACTGTACATGACAACCTGTCCATCCGTTTTGATTTAATGAAAAGCAAGAAATTTCTTCCACGGACGAGCATATATCGAGAGTGCGCTCCCCTTCCGTCAAATTGCGCTATGACTAGATACCGGAAAGGGCCCTAAATAAATAAATAAACAATTTCCGATAATAAACATATAGCAGGCCCTTTCCGATCATGTTAACCCCTTTCCGATCAGCGCGGTTTATGTCATGACCCGTATTTTGTCCATAATTCATTTAAAAATCGAATATTGATAATTTTTTTATCTTAAATAATTTCTTTTTCATTTGTTTAATGAAATGTGAAAAAATAATAAAATTAGTTCCAATAATAAACATATAGCAGGCCCTTTCCGATCATGTTAAGCCCTTTCCGATCAGCCCGGTTTATGCCATGACTCGTATTTTCATTTAAAAATAACAAATTGATAACTTTTTTTCGTAATTTATTTTCTTTTATTATGTCATAATGAAATATGAAGAAATAGTTAAATCAATTCCAATAATAAACATATGGCAGGCCCTTTCCGATCATGTTAGGCCCTTTCCGATCAAATATCACGGAAAGGGCCCTTTCCGGTATCTAGTCATGCCCGTCAAATTGAAGCACAAAACAGTTTTAAATGTGATAAAATGTTATAGCCTCATTTTAATCATTATCAATTTCTATTCAATTAATAGAAATCTGAATAGAGTCCTCGGTAACCTCTTCCCCTAAAAAATCAGGAAAAATTAAAAACACATTGCACATCGATTGCAGCCTTGACCTTCAAGGTGTGTTGATATTTTTTTTATTCATTTACTTCCTTGTATTGGTGTGGATTTATCGACTTCAAAAGTATTTAGATCATCATGGGTAATCGTGCTTCTATGCAACTTCAACAGGAGGAAATCCATGACATACAAAATGAAACTGGATGTAAGTTAATAACAGCTGTATTGTTTGATCCACCTTTTCATGCAGTATCAAACAGATCTAGGAAAGTGGTAAATTTACAGATTGTGTGTATGAAAATTGATAAAGTGACATTTATTCCCAAACCGCAGCTTGATATTAATTGGTTTATTTACAGTATGCACAAATTAACATTATTTGTGAGTTTCAGCCATTTTTATTGACTTTGAAATTTTGGCATTTTCCAAAAAATCAAAGTCAACAGAAATGACTGAAAGTTACAAATTACAATTGACCTTTATTTATGCGTACCATAAGTAAATAAATTAATTTCAAGCTGCGATTTTGAGTCCAAGTAAGATTTTTGCAGTTTTCAAACATTTGATCTGTAAATTTACACATAATCTGTAAATATACCACTTTCCTAGACCTGTCAAAGTTTTTTCTGTTTATTACATCTTTTCATGATGTGTTAATAAGTGTTTAATACAGGAGCAGATACAGGATTTGGTGTTAGAGGGGGTGTAAAATATTTGTAGTGTAGAGGAAGTAGGGGGTCCGGAAAATTTTGAAAACAATGGATCCATCTGGTGCGTTCTTTGGTACTTTATTTGCTTTTGACGAAGGACAGGTTTTGTGACAAAATCAAACCAAATAATATGCTAATTATAATCATATTTTATGAATTGTCAGACTTATTCTTGCGCAAGTACTGGTACTGATGGTAAACCCGGACAGATGATTTAAAAAGTCAACAACCTTGGAAATATTTGATTGCAATCGGTTATTTATAAAATTGAACACACCATCTAATAGTTTCCACTATATTTATTATAGATTTAAGAATTGAATAGTACATAAGAAATACCCAAGTCTGTCACATTTTATGAAAGAAGAAGCTATGAGAGACTGTTAAATGAACTAAAATTTTCATGCAAATATTTCAGTCGAATATCCTCTTTGACTTCAAATTACATGGTCACAATTTTTCTTAATGTAAAAAAAGGACATCACATTTGAATTCTGCAGGAAAAACTAAACAAGTATGCCAAGTTTCATGACAGTATCTCCATTATTAATGGAGTAAATTAATTTTGTTCAAAAATGATGAAAAGTTCATTTTCGTGATCAACAACTTTTTCCCAAGGTTCACATTTTCGTAGTAGAAATTTCTAGATTTTTCACCTGTTTCACGATTTTCAAATTGTCATAACTTTTTTATTTATTGAGATATTTTCAAAATTAAAACTGTTCTGGAAAGCTGAAGATCTGCTGTTTGGGCTTATTTAAACATTTTGAATTTAGGGCTGTTTTGAAAAATTAGTCAGGGTTGCTACTTATTGGGAGGGTTAACCTAGGACTACTACTTAAAAATTGTAAAGAGGAGCTCATGCAAACTTTGTCAGCTTTTCAATTTGCGAGCGTAGCGAGTGAGAAAACAATGCAAATTTTTCACTAGAAACATAAGACAAATTACCTGTGCAATAGTGAAGAAAATGAATATTCTATATTTTTCACTCAGCACAGATGACAAATTACGTATTCGAGCATAGCAAGTGAAACAAATTTGCATATTTTTCACCCAGAACAAAAGATAAATTATCAATGCGAGCGTAGCGGGCGTTATATTTTTCAGTCAGAACAAAAGACAAATCTTGTGTACGCGAGCATAGCGAGCGAGAAAAAATGTATATTTTGCACTTATTTTACCCAGAACATAAGACAAATTACCTATGCTCTGGCGATTTTAGAGGGGGCGTGCGCCGGGTGCGACCCCCCACCACCCCCCATGAATTTGCTAGTGTAAATTTATAAGACAATGCCATTGATATTGATGGACTACAGTGGTGGTAACAGGATGTATTTCAGTTTTTAAATTATCTTGACGAGTTTTAAATTTATGGTCAGAAATTGAAAAGAATTGATTATTAGATGCCTAGAAAAACGTACAGATTAGACATGGCATCTGGTTATTGGATGGCAACACATTGTCGTCTTTAAAATTTGTATATTTTCAATGGTTTTACCATTTTAAGGCAGTGGCTGGTAATATTTGTAAATATATGAAAACTTTGTAAAGTGCCTCAGCCTTTGAACTAGTTTATCATTAAAAGGGCGCTATATAAATCTTATAATAATATTGACCCATATGATGAGCCTACATAACTAGTAAGATCCAAGTTGTACATGAGTCATGATTGATCGAGTATACAAGCCTACATGGGACAGGCTAGTCAGGTTTTTTAAAAATGGATGTTGATATACATTAGATCAATCGAATAATTGCCATTTGTACTCCCCGAAGTCGCCACCTTGTCTATCCGTCTGTCTGTCTGTCAGTGAACAGCTGGACTTTCTTAAAGGTCAAAGTCACAAATAGGGGTCAAATGTCATATAAATCTTAGGCCATAACTTTGAAATGTATTGATCAATCTTTTTTTTCATTTGCAGATCCCTGTTGTGGACTTACAATTTTTTTTATAGAATTAATTCCCTTTGTTGTTATTATAAATAGTTTATTTTGTATTTTTTTTTATTGGCCATAGCATAAAACAGAGACTACTTTCTTGTGGTACAACATACATATATGGTACTGCATATTTTTAGGTGTATATTGATATATCTACTGGGTAAGGCAGAATTACTTGCCGCCAGCAGGCTAAAGGTTAATAAAACTTAACATATATACTTCAATCCCTAACTGAATTAAACAAAAGTGTATAACAAAGTTAACAGTGAAGTAAGGCACAAATTCAGCATAACCATGTGCTAAAAAATTGACTCAATTTTATGCCTAACTGCTTAGTTAAGTTTTTATTTTGTTATGGACTTAAATTATGGTTTTATTAACATTCCATGGCACATAATAAAAAAGGAGCAGCTATAGGACAGGACCACTTAGCCAACACTTCTAGAGGTTGTCTAGTGTAGAGGTTTGGTTACCAACATAGTCAGGGGTGTAACTGTTTTAAGTTATGTAACCTGTTTCAGTTACTTTTTCAACATACTTCAAGCATTTTATAACCTGTATTAGTTATAGCTGTTCTCATAAAGTGACCTTTAAAGTGAAATTAGTAGCAAACTGTGGTTAATCCAATTCTCTTTTAGTCTGATCATGACCTGATACACATGTAACAGTGCTCGCGCTGCCAATCGACATTATCGCCAAATGGCGATTATTTTATTAAAGTGTCGATTAAAACGCAATTTTTGGCGATAGAAAATGGCGATTAATTAATAAAAATGCTACAAAAATATTGCAAAAAATTGTCCTTAAACTGTTGGAATGTACGTAGTTTTATCGACAAAAACGTGCGAAGTCGGAAGCAGGAAGCGTATATGCCCAGAGGCATAATTACCCCTTCTAACACGCTAAATGGATTTGTTTATCGCCAACATGCGTACGCCGTATACTTCACTAATTGATCCGCATGTGTGCACTATTGATCGTATAGAAGTTTAAATTAAAGCAACAACTATCATCACTTTATCCTTGATCATTTAATCGCCATTAATTACCAAACAAACAAATTAATTAAACACATCACATTAGCTTACACATTCTATTTTACCTTTAGAAAGTATCTTACCTTGACTGGGTCAGTAATTTCCTTAAATCCACTTAATTTTACTCGTATTTTTCAAAACCGAGACTTTAGAAACATATATTATCACTGACACTTCTGTGACTTAAATAACGTAACTTAAATATACCCAAATTTTTGACACATGCAATCAGAAACTGGGCTTAACCTGTTTGACAACTGTTTCTTTTAATGTGTGCCGACACCAGCAGATCAAAGAAGACACCAGCAGATCAAAGAAGACTGTATTCCATGTGATGTCATAGTGATGTCACTGCTATTGACATGTATTTAATTCAGAACCAGCATCAATACACACCTGTTATTTAAAGTGACTGTGACTTTGAGTGCATTATATAGCACTGGGAGTTGATTTATTTTTTGCTGATGTGGAATTAACTTTTTTAAATTGTAATTATTATTATATCAAAGGGTTTTCTTAGTTTGGGCAATCATTGCAAGAGTGAAAATAAACACTTTAATTTGCAGTTTAATCACATTAGATTCACAAGGTTTACAAGGATAGAAAACAGAATCACTGACATTTTGAGTGAATTTGTTATTTACTTTAAATCAATAGACATAAACAAAGACAGGAAATACTAAAAATAGTAACATTATGTTAAGCATATTTAGTTCCTTTTTCAACTTGCATGTCATGGCGTTAAAATATTTCTACATTTTCCCTAAAATCTTGTCACTTCTCCCTAAAATCTCTCCCCTTCTCCCTAATCTTAGCTGAGAGAGAAGTGACTTCTCCCTAAAATCTTAGCCTAGCTTATGCCCTGACTTTCGTCACAAAAAGTAATGATCATTCTTGACAAGAATTCACAATGGGTCATGTCACATACTAAAATGGTATTTTCAGTGACATCTGAATACAAACATGTATAAAAGTATGATTATTCAAAGCCTTTGATAAACATGTAAAATGATAACTGAAAAATAAAATGTGTTTAAGTGTTTCATGAAAAAAATAATTGTTATAAATACCCTGTTTTATGTTTTTCATTGAAATGCGAAGGTGCATGCGAATTACGTGCGCACAAAGTTTGTCTATTATTTTTTTCCCTGAAAAAATGTGGCTATTAATTTATAATGGCCAAGGCTAGCACTGCATGTAAGCATAATGGGATGCTAAGAGTTTTTAAAATATAGCTTTAAAAATTTTTTGCATAAAACTTTATCAGCCTTGCGTAAAAAAGTTTACTGCGTAGCTGGAAAGACAAAAGTTCAAGGATTCAGGAAGTAATTGCATTAGTCTCATTCAAAATAAGGAATTGGCACAGGAGGGCTTTGTAATATTTTATGATAATTGAAATTAGTTATGAAAGTATAAACAATAACTCAAATGGGTTATAAACAGCAATAACTTGAAACAGTTACACCCCTGACTGATAATACTGGAATGAAGTGCAACAGTTATATTTACTGTCATGGACAACTACAACTAAAAAAATCTACAATATTTTTTCTAAATTACAAGACAGTTTGCAGAAGTGACATAACAGATTTTTTTTTATTTCAGTTTCTCACAATCAGATTGTCAGACTTTACAGTAGGTTTACCAGTCTTGACAAAAATAACAATGGTTTTCTAAGGTGAGTAAAGTACTACAACTTACAAATACGACTGTAGGGTGTTACACATTTGTTTTTGAGTATTTTGTGCAGTATTGATGCTGACACTCCTGGATGCAATTTAGTAATGCTGCCATTTATACAGAAAATATTTGGATCAATGATATATTTTAGTTGTTTTCATCAAAATCTGATATGATTTTCTTAAATTAATTTTGAAATAACATAATAAAGTATAGTTTGAAACAGAAAGAAGGTAGAGTTTTTGTAATGCCTTTTATGTCAGCGATCTGGGAGTCTTATAATTTTTTAACTGTCCATCCATCAGTCTATCCATCACATTTTCTTGCGTACTGGAGTCAAGCAGTTTCCATCCATTTGAAATGAACTTTGGTATAGCACTTAGTGAACATGTGCATTATATTGTCTGTATTTTCATTTCCACTTACTATTTTTCAACTTTGTACTTTGAAAAATTACAAACTACATTAGAACATATAGTGTTTTCAACTCATACAATTTTTATCCAGTTGAAATGGGACTAAGTTTGGGGTGCTCTGTGCTTCTGGTAAATCTTCTCTTACATTTTTGTCATCATCAGCATTTAGTGAACATGTGCATATTGGTGGGACTTTCGTGTCTGATTTTTTATGCCCCCGAAGGTGGGCATATTAAAATCGCACTGTCCGTCCATACGTGCGTCCGTTTGTGCATCCGGTATTTTTGTCCGGGCTGTATATCTTCCATCCATAAAGGGATTTTGAAATAACTTGGCATAAATGTTCACCATAATGAGACGAAGTGTCATGCGCAAGACCCAGACCCCTAGCTCCAAGGTCAAGGTCACACAAGTCCAGTATTCTTGTCCGGGCTCAAGTTCAAAACAGGGTCACGTACCTTCGAAAACTAGGTCAATAGGTCAAATAATAGAAAAACCTTGTGACCTCTGTAGAGTACATATTTTTCAATGGATCTTCATGAAAATTGGTCAGAATTTTTATCTTGAAAATATCTAGGTCAAGTTCAAAACTGGGTCACATGAGCTCAAAAACTAGGTCACTATGTCAAATATTGACGTCATACTCCAAACTGGGTCATGTGGGAAGAGGTGAGCGATTCAGGACCATCATGGTCCTCTTGTTTGTTTTATTGCCTACTTTTCATATTACTGTTTGATTGTGTTGTATTTGTGTTTATGAAGTAAATAAAAATTAATAAAGACAAAAAAAAAAAAAAAAAAAAAAAAAAAAAAAAAAAAAAAATTTCTTGTCCGGGCTGTAACTCTTCCATCCATAAAGGGATTTTGAAATAACTTGGCATACATGTTCACCATAATGAGACGATGTGTCATGAGCAAGACCCAGACCCCTAGCTCCAAGGTCAAAGGTTAACATGGTCTGTTTCATGTCTTGTCCATTACTCTGCCATCCATGAAGGGATTTTGAAATTACTTGGCATAAAATTTAAATGTTTACCATGAGACGACGTGTCATGCACAAGACCCAGACCCCTAGCTCCAAGGTCAAGGTCACACTTACAAGTAAAAGGTTAACAGGGTATGTTTATTGTCCGGTCCATAACTCTGCCATTCATTAAGGCATTTTGAAATTACTTGGTGTAAATGTTCACCATAATGAGACGTGTCATGAGCAAGACCCAGATCCCAAGCTCCAAGGTCAAGGTCACACTTAGAGGTCAAAGATTAACATGGTCTGTTTCTTGTCCAGTCCATAACTCTGCCATTGATGAAGGGATTTTGAAATTACTTGGCATAAATGTTCCCTATAATGAGATGAGGCGTCATGTGCAAGACCCAGACCCCTAGCTCCAAGGTCAAGGTCACACTTAGAAGTCAAAAGTGTTTTTTGTCTGGTCCATAACTCTGCCATTTATCGAGGGATTTGAAAATAATTTGACGCAAATGTTAACCATATTGAGATGTGTCCCACTTATGACCAAGGCCTCTTAGGTCAAGGTCACAAAATGATATGTGATTTTTGCGAATACATCTGTGGCATTCTTGGGCCTACTTCGGGGGCATTTGTCACCAGTATTGACAGCTCTGGGTTTTCTCAAGTTATAGCCCTTTTGGACTTTGAAATGTTACAACTACATGGGAATGCTCCATTTTCCAGGGCATTTTGACTACTCTGCAATTTATTCCATTCCCAGTAATATTGCGAGGTTTAATATGGTGAAATTTTAAGACATAGTAAGACTGTAGTAATAATAGACTTGAATGCTTTTGATGGAAATTGCTTAAATATCTCTGTTTTTCTTTTTCACAGCCGTGAAGATTTTCTGAGAATTCCAGAACTTGCTATAAATCCATTGGGAGACAGGATTGTGCATTCTTTTTTCTTAGAAAGGTAAAATGAATTTGTGTTGTTACTCAGTCATATATTTATATTGTGAACTTTTACCAGAGATTTAAATCTGGTTAATTAAGGAAAGATTTAGTTGGGTTACTCATTTTTCTAATTAAAATTTTAAGCAAACACTTACTTACTGAATGTTGTTTAGAGCAAAATGTGAGAGAGCAAGGTTTGATTTATTTGACTCAATATTATACTCTTATTGGTATTTATAGTACAGGGATTAAAGTACAGTACGACCACTGTCATTGTATCTGTGAACAAGACTTCCTAGAGCAAAATTAATGCTTTACTTCAAAGACAGGACCGATGATTTCTTTCCTTTAGTAAATTACTGTAGTTACTAGATTGGGTAATATTCACTGTGGTATTATTTTGACTAATAGCTTTAGTGCAAGATTGAAATAGCTATCACAAGTGAACACCAGACCTAAGATAGTGTTCATGAGTGAATGATAATATTTTTATTCCAGTGGAAAATATATCTTATGTATTTCACTGTGAAAATATCAGATATATTTCACTCTAATGTTTGGATAATTCACTGAAAAAATGTAATAAATGTGATATTAAAAACATCTTGACATAACACTCTGACACATTTTTAACACTGTGAATGATGGTACTTACCATGAACTCACTAAAAATAAAGCCTTCATGAAAATCAAACAATCTTATTTACAATAGAGCAACAACCTTGTGAACAGCAAACATGTTTTATCCTCCCCAGCAATGCTTGCTTTACTTTAACAAATTATATGAATGCATGTGGGGCATATATAAGTGTAGTTGAATGGTAATTTAAGTGAAGGAGAGTTAAGAATGTTGATGTTTATCTTACAGTAATGATGAGACAGTGAACTTCAAGCAGTTTATGAGAGTTCTAGCAAGATTCAGACCCACCAAAACAAATGTGAACAAAAATAAGCTCAACACTCGGGAAGAAAAGCTCAAGTGTAAGTGTTGGATAGGGTTCAAAACAAAACTGTTCTTGTATAACATAATCCTGCATACTGCTGTTATTTTCAAATCATGGTTTCTTACTTATTTAGTGAATTACCAGTGTTTGAATAATTATATTCTCTTGACATTGTTGGAAATCTTTAAAAAATGTCAGTTAACATAGTATAGAATAACATTTTATTATTAGCAAAGTCTTTTAAACCTTACACTGCTAAATTTTTATAATGAACTTGTCCATCTTTCAATTTGGACAGCACCATTAACTGTTAAAAGGGGTGCTTACCAAAAAAAATACTGACTGAATGGCGAACAGTGTAGATCGTGATCAGACTGCACGGATCTACACTGGTCGCAAAGGCAGAATAAATTGTGTCCAGCATGATAAGAGTTAAAACTAGAATAATTAGCAATGTTTTTGAAGAAGTGCCAGTATATGTGCATTTTGTTTTCAGTTGCATTCCAGATGTATGATCTAGATGGAGATGATAGAATCTCTCGGGAGGAGTTACTGGCTGTCCTACATATGATGGTGGGTGATAATATATCTGAGGAACAGGTAGGTTCACTCTTTGTATAATCATTTAGGGTATTTTCAAAGAGGAAAACCACACATTTTTGTTTCAAACGTTTTTGATAAATGCGATTTGTTTACCAGTGCAAAAAAGAAGTTGCTAACTGTAATACAGAGAGATCAAGTTTGTGTATGAAAGTCTTATGTGAAATCTGTACTCGTAAAAATTAATACTGATTTTAAATGTCTTATATAATTTTGTTACAAGTATGTTTTAATACCTACATTGAGTATTATATTAAATCTTTTTAGCTGAACAGTATAGCAGACAGAACTATCACAGAGGCAGATGAAGATGGAGATTTTATGATCTCTTTCTTGGAGTTTAAAAAGGTCGGCATTATCCCCATAGTTTGCATGTACTCACAATGATCCTCAGGTTTAAGAAAGATAGGCAGTGCCCTCATAGTTTACATGTACTCACAATGATCCTCAAGTTCAAGAAAGGTAGGCAGTGCCCTCATAGTTTACATGTACTCACAATGATCCTCAAGTTTAAGAAAGGTAGGCAGTGCCTACATAGTTTACATGTACTCGGAAGGATCCATGAGCTTAAAAAAGGTAGGCATTAACCTTATAGTTTACAAGTTCTCTCAATGATCCTTGAGTTTAATAGATAGTCAGTATTCTCAGAGTTAATGTGTACTCGTAATGATCCTTTAGCTTAAAAAAGGTAGACATTTATCCCGTAGTTTACAGGTTCTCACAATTATCATTCAGTTTAAAAAGTTAGGCAGTATCCTCTGGCTTAACATTTTGGTATATAACTTGCTAATTAAAATTACTTGGGTAATATATTGTGGTATTACATGAAGTACTATCCACTTATTGTTAACATTTTTGTTTGTAAATACAAGTATAGAACTGTTCTTAATTTTGAAAAAAGAACTTTTTCCAAAAAAAAAAGTTTTGAGAGTTAGTACAAATGATTGCAAGTCTTGGTTCAACGAGAAAGAATCTGGCTGGTCATCATGTGAAAGCTTTGATTGTTCATGGAAATTATTCCTATAATTTTTCTGCTTGAAGACATTCTAACTTAAAATGTTGGTTATCAAAATTTAACAAAAAATCTTTTTCGGCTAACATGTATTATTATTAAGAGCTGAAATACCAGTTAAGGGGCTCGGCATAACAATAATAGGGCAATAAGCTGAATACATGTGCCTTGTTCTAAAAGTCTTGTTAAAATAAATCAAATGAAAGGGTGTTATACATCAGACATGTTTTATCACTGATATTCTGTCTGCCTCTGTATCACATAGGGCAAGGTGAAAAAATATTAGAGTGATGATGTGTTGAATTTCAGGTACATCTGTTACAAGGCTCATAATGCCTTTGTTTAAAATATGGCTGCCACATTTTTCCATTATGAACATTTAAAGCCTTATAGAAC
Organism: Mercenaria mercenaria; assembly: GCF_021730395.1. Lineage (NCBI taxonomy): Eukaryota > Metazoa > Mollusca > Bivalvia > Venerida > Veneridae > Mercenaria > Mercenaria mercenaria. The sequence goes on along the minus strand of NC_069361.1, from coordinate 11,464,907 downwards.
TTTTGATGATCAAGGGTCAGCTTTAAGAAATTGAACATTTCCATTGATATGAAGTTTTTTTTTTTTCTTCATAAAGAAATTACTTTATATTTACAGTACAGACTTGTTACAAAAAAAAAATGATTAAGTGTATCAACAAGCTTAAATCATTGAATCAGAATGAAACACAGTTAATGGTATTTCTCATCTTTGGTATTATTGTTGGATTCAGTTGTAGAAAAGTTTTCCTTATTTAATAATAATAATAAAAAAGATTTTGCTTAAGGCATTCTAGGTTTATTGATTTTCATCTAAATACTTTAAATTTTGTCATTATCATATAATATAGCAGGATTTCAAGTTAAAAATATTTGTGGTTTATTTTGTTTACAGTGACTTGTAAGCTTAAATAGCCAATGAGATCATATGATGCATGAATTAACAGCCAACTTCCTGGTTTATGTAATCTGATCTGTTATTGAGGATATGATTATGCATTTTCTCAAAATTCTATAGGTAGTGTATCAGCTGAAACATTGACTTGATAAACATATTTTGTGGGCTGAGCTTGAAACTGTTTTAACTGTATTTAAATAAAGAACAAGATACAATAATTTCGCGCTCAGCCCTTGATTTATTTTATCAATATTTCAGTCATAAATAGTAGTGAGAAAGGATGTTTGAATGTCCTTTTGCATACTGCTATAATTTAATTCATTGAAACTATTTTTTGTAAATACAATAAATTTAATAGGACATTAAGTAGTTATTTTTACTTTTAAACACAATTTTCACATGTAACATTCTGCAATACATTGATAGAGAAAGGTGTATTTTGAAATAGTTAAATGTATATTAATATAAGAAATAACATAATGAAGTTGGTCTAAATATTTTGATTGGTCATATAATATATATGTAATGTCATCCTTATACTTTTAAATTATATGTTTTCTTCTTACACTTCTTAATGGATATTCTTAAGTTTGTTCCAGTTGTTCTGCTTATCTGAATTAAGGGGCCACCAGCGCTTCAAATGAAAAAAAAAAACAAAAAAAAAACATCTGAATACAACTGCTTTTGAGAAAATGTGTAACAGATGTTTGCAAACTTGGTCAGACAGTTCAGCTTCTTGGCAGATTTGTTCAACTGGCTCTGCTTGATTGCAATAAAGGGCTGCTAGAGCTAAAAAAGGAAAATTAAATGACTTCTCATTATCTGCTGGATGGTTGTTCATCAAACTTGTTCATCATTTTATGGATCTTTTTCAAGTTTGTTCAAATAGGTCTGCTTTATTCCATTGAGAGACACCAGAGCTAAAATAAAGTTAGAAAACCTTTTAACCACTTTTGCTCATGATGTGCTTGGCGAATGTTCACCAAAAATGGTCAAAGATATCCTTCTTGTATGTACCTTGCTCAGTATTGTTCAAATGGTTCAGCTTGACAGCAGGTAGGGGTTGGCAGACCTAAAAAGTGCTTGCCAGGACCTTTTTCAACTGTTTGTCTGCATTTAGTGACTGCCAGAGCTTAAAATAGAAGAAAAAAAAACTGTTTTCATAAACTTCTTGATGAATTTTCACCAAACTGTGTCCTCCTTAAATGAGCAACTAAGGCCCATTTGGATCTCTTGTTTTATATATGTAACATCATTTGTTCTGTATGGTACACTTTGTTATGCTGTTCCTCTTGCTTAAAGAAAATAAAAGTAACAGTCATTTGGTATATTTTTTGTAGGTCATGGACCGTGTTGATGTTGAACAGAAAATGAGTATACGATTCCTGAACTGAATGTGTAGATAATAGTGGAAACTGGTCAACTTGGAGGTGAAGAATTAAATGTTAACAGAACAATGCAGCCATTTTGGAGTCTTCAAAAATTTAAAAAAATGTATAGAACATTTTAGAAACAAATTTTGATGACAATTCCATTCAAAACTCAAGGAAGAACTGTAATTTTGTTCCTCATTGTTTTGTCTTAAATTATTTGCTTTCATTTAATTACAAAGTACAAATGCACAGGACATGTAGTATTTACATCATTTGCAGCTTTCATTTCAATGCTGGTGACTGGCTAAACATTATACATAATGAATTTAATTTTACTAATATTTTGGAACTGTGTGACTCTTGAATTTTTAACAGCCATCCATGAATATTTATGCAGAATTTCATTACTCTCGGTGCTAATTTAAGAGTGACAGAGCAAAAAGAAAATTATAATATACATTTTAAAGACTTAGATGTTGATGAATACTGGCCCAGTATGACTTGGGTCATTTATTGTAACAGGTTTGCATTTATGTGTCAATGTCTTAACATTATTGCTCTATATTTACCTACTTTCTGAATCATTTATAGTTTGTTTTAAGCAATGTGCTTGTAGTGCTAAACATGTTTTTGATTTTCATTTACTTGCCATCAATACCAATACAGTCAAACTTTGTTAACTCAAACTTGGATAATTCGTACACCATCCTTCCCTCAAACTCCTCGTCAGGTCCTGGAAAAATTCCCTGTATAATGAATTTGTTCGGTACCTTGAACAACTGATCACTTGAACAAATTTTGCTTGTCCCATTGAGTTCGGGTAAACGAGGTTCCACTGTATTCCTGTAGCAATATATTTTATGCAAAATATCACATGTAATAAAATCAGTAAGGGATATAATATGTAAACGAAAAATGTTTTGAAATATTTAAGAACTTGGCTAACTTTTCATTTGTGAGATAATCATGAGAAATTATACAGTGAAAACAGTTCCTTCAAAAAGATACTTTACAATCATTCTGTGTTTCTGTATTGTTTTTCTGTAAATATGTACGTCATATTTGTATCTTGTCCGGAAATATAGTCGTTGCATGTGTTGAGAATAATTTTACATATATTGAACTATATGTTTACAATAGTTATACATGTATTATTTGTTAAATTGTGTATTTGGGACATTGTCTTGGATTAGTATGTATTATATCATAAGGTTTTTAGTTTTTAGTTTAAGTGGTCCTTCCTATATTCTCAGTGCTCTAGAACAGTGCATTGAACAAAACAGTGTACATGTAGGTGTTTATACCACGTGTCACAGAATGTGTTACCTTTTTATAGAAAAATATTTGGTCATTATTTCATTAAAGATGTTTTGAAAAATTTGCTTTTAGAAACTTAACTATTTTGTGAACCAAAGTATTTTCACTGTTGTTCAAAAATATCTACCTAGATTCACTCTTATAAAAAAAATACAGCTTTTGTTGTGGAGTAGGTCATATTGTGTATGTGTGATTATTTTTATTGATGCTTTTTGGAGTATATTTATAAATGCAGAGAGCAAATAAAAGGAAATAAACAATTTGTTAGAAGAAAAAAATAAACAGAAAGCAGTTTTATTGATGTTACCCCTCACCAAGTTATCAGCAAAGACAACTGGCTTAGTTTGTAAATGATTTTTTTCCCAAGAAAATTCGATTCCTTACTCATGAACCACAGTACTAAAATATACATGTACCATCTTAATTCTCAGTAAATAATAATAAACTTCAATATATTTAGAGAATGGTAGCAGTCTTACATTTATTTGTATTGTAAATGAGGGTAATGTTGTACATTTTTGTTTGTTTAACTTTGTTATTGAACTGTTGCAAAATTAACATTCACTTGTTTAGAGTTAGACTTGTCTCTTTTGTACATAATTATTTTAACTTCCAGATTCTCTGTCCATTCCATATTAAAGATCATGGTTTAGTCCCATGTTGATATTTTTGAAATTCATTGTCATTTTATTATTTTCTCATTCAAATAACTCTTGATATTAAACATTAAAGAACTCAAATCATTTTAAAACATTGTTTTTTTTTCAAAGTATATAAGTGTTATATACACAACAAGTTAGCATTAGGATTGTAGCATTATGTTAATTATGTCCCACAGAATTATATTTTTAAACAGGAATAGAGTTATTGTAGTTCCAGAGGTTAGAATTCTAATAGAGAACTTGTTCTACACAGATTTTTTATATAGGGTATATACATTATTCGGATATAAATTTGGTGATAGTTTCTCCCATAGAAGATTTTGTCATAGTTACCTTGATTTTGACTATCATTTAATTAAAGGTTAGGGGATAAGAGTTTTACAGTGAAATCCCCAGTTGGTAATTAAATGATTTGATATTTTAATGCACTATAACTGGGAGTAATAAAAGGGAGTGATCAGTTAAAAATACTGACTAGAGTATTTTAAATAAACTTATTTTTCTGGAATATGCTAGACTAAGATTCTTTTGATCCCTATAAACATGTGTATTAAAATTTGTGATTGTTTTGTAATTGGAAGTGGCTTCTATCAAGTTGGTTGTAATACAGCTGAAATAGTTCTAGAGTCACATACCAGTTCTTGCCTCATTACCTGTTTGATCAGATTTTACACACATGTAAATTCTGTTTATCTCCTTTACAAACTTCTATCTCCTGTGAAACTTTTAACACTAAGCAAGGTTACATTTTGTCATTATTTTTCTGATGAAATTACTTAAATCTTGGTCAAATATAATTATATTTTCTGTGATAGATTTAAAGTTCTTTGTCATATCAGATGTTTTACAGTGATAAAATAAATGAAGTGATTTATCTTTTTGTTGACTTGTTTGTAACTAAATACGAGGCCTCAGAAATTTCAGGACTGGTTTTGATTTCAGGCTTTTGATTGCCAAAATTTCCAGAATACAACTACAATGTATATTCGATAAAAGACTTTCCTGGCTTTAGAAAGTAGATTTTCAAGCATCTCTTCTATATTCCGACACATTCAGGGGGAATAAACATTGTGACACTAAATTTACAAGTCTAACAGTATTAGCTCCCCTGAGCTAGAGGATCATGGAAATGTCTTGTGTATACGGTGTGATATGCTAGTGAGGGCAGCACTTTAAATTATGGGCATTGCACTCACTGCTACAAGTAGACACCATCGTTTATAAGACTGAAAAATTGTTGAAAAGTATGTTAAACTTGAACACACACACACTAAAAACCGTTTTGAGGGACAATTTGACTACCCACTGACAGATTGTTACGTTGCAGTTGAGGTAATTGGGCCCTTTCCAATAGGGGACTCTGTACTGCATGGTAATACTCTATTCACTTGTTTATCCTTTGTGAAATGTAGATTCAAAGTCAGCTGGATGGCTTCCTTTTCCTTTCCTGGTGACCTGATCAGGGCTTGAACCCACTGAGGGGAGGGACAAATGAAAAGACCATAACCACTTGGCCATGCACGTCTGGTGGTTTGGTGTTGCAGTATTTGGATTTCCTTGTATATACACAGTTGGAATAGTTGATGAAAGCCTAAAATCCTTTCATTTATTGTGGAACTGATGTTTTCTGTACATTAGGAATATGCTTCATTAAAACATTATTTCAAATTCGACAACACTACAGTGCAGTTTAAATTACTGTTTTCATTATTTTGCTACGCTTACATATGTCTGCCAGCTAAGAAAACACAGGAAAATTGTTCTAACAGGTCACATTTCACCTTACTTTTTAAATGTGGTTCATTTTTGTCGAGCCTGCTTGCGGAAGCGAAGACATAGTTTTGGTGTTTGTGCGTGTGTGTGGAATTGTTTGTCCGGACCATAACTTTGACATGCATGGAGCAATCTTGTTTATATTTGGCATTAATGTTAACCTCAGTGAGACGGGGTGTCTTGGGCAAACCCCAGGTTCCTATCTCAAAGGTCAAAGTCACAGTTGAAGGTCAAAGGTCATGGCCCATAACTGAATTGCATTGAGGAATTGTTTATATTTGCCATGAATGTTTAACTCCATGAGACGGAGTGTCAAGTGCAAGGTTAATATCTCAAAGGTCAAGGTCACAGCAAGGGGTCAAAGGGTGGGCTCAACATGTTGCCTGTGGGCATCTAGTTACCATTAATAATGTTAGACAAGTTTCATGTTTAGATTATTGATGGGACAATTTGTTACATAATTTTGGAGCTTCACATAATGGTCATAATTATAAGAACAGTCGCAGCAAGATTTAAGTAGATAGGACAGCCTCTTTTTGTTTCTATTGAAAGCCTGAGAAATTATGGATCCATGTCTGTATCCCTTTAAAGTTAAAATCCAACCAACGTTGTGACCTTACATCAGTATGACAAAGTCTGAGCAAACTGTCAGTTTAACCCAGAGGATGAGAAGTAAAGGGAAGCTATGGTGAAATTTTTGTCAATTTAAAGGGTAATATCAATTGAATCAGCAATGTATTTCTGCAAACTGTCACAACAACTGGACTTGAAGTTGCTCATGTTCTTACATAATATATTTGGAACAGCAAAAAAAATCAACAAGATTTCTCTATTACTGCCGCCAGTGTATTTACCTGCAATACGACTTCTTCTGCACTTTGCAGAAAGTACAAAACCTTCTAGTAGTTCAATTCTGTGTCCAGATGATAAATTTTATAGGACATGATTCATTGAACTAGACATTTCAGGGACATAGTGGAAAATACACACAAGAGGGAGAACAGACAAGGGGCTATGTATCATGTTGACTACAATAATTTTGCACACACAATTACCATATTTTAATCCACAGGCACATTATTTCAGGATTGTATAGATACACAAAAAGCAGGGAACATAATAATCGCGGGCTTAGCGCAAAACGGTTGTAAGTTATATGAAATAAAGAAGGAGTTACAACCGTTTTGCACTAAGCCCGCTATATTATGCTTAATCTCAAGCTTGTCTGACTTGCTGTAACAGTCACATGATAATTTCTGTTTGCTATACACAGCCATCTGTCTATTAACAGTGTTTGTTGACAGCAATACAAGTCTGGTTGGGACTTGACTTTAGTCTCAAGAGGGAAAATGTAAAATGAAGTGAAATGGCATTTTTATACGTTTTTAATATCTGACAATACAAATTCACAAAACATCTAAATCATAAAAGGATAACAATAAGAATCTAGCCTGCATACTTTAAGCTGAAGATTTATAATATAATTACAAAATAGAGAAACACAGTGTCACAGAAACATTACAAACAATATTCTAGAACTGACTCTGCATGAATGCAGTTAGTATGGTTGAACAAACAACCTAAGGTATATTTTGTTACTAACTGAACTAAAATCATCAGAAAACAGGATTGTTTCCATATACAGTAACATTAACAAAAGTTTAATACTGTATGGCAACTTCTCTTTAAAACAAGAGCACCGCCTTGCGGGTGCTGACGCTCATCTGATTTTTTTTTGTGTAATAGAAATATTGTCCTACCCATGATTTTCTAAGTCTAAAAAGGGCCATCATTCTTGCAAAAAGCAGGATAGAGTTATGTTTCTTGATGTACAGTGTCCACTTATGATGGTGAAAAACTGTTGCAAGTTTTAAAACAATAGCTTTGATAGTTTATGAGAAAAGTTGACTTAAACATAATACTCAACCAAGAAAATGATTTTCTAAGTGCAAAAGGGGCAATAATTATTGCAAAAAGCAGGATGGAGTTATGTTGCTTGCTGTACAGGGTCAGCTTATGATGGTGAACAAGTGTTGCAAGTTTCAAAGCAATAGCTTTGATAGTTTAAGAGAAAAAGTTGACCTAAACGTAAAACTTAACCAAGAAATCTGATATTTTCTAAGTCCAAAAGGGGCCATAAATCTTGCAAAAAGCAGGACGGAGTTATGTTTCTTGCTGTACAGGGTCAACTTATGATGGTGAACAAGTGTTGCAAGTTTCAAAGCAATAGCTTTGATAGTTTAGGATAAAAGCTGACCTACACATAAAACTTAACCAAGAAAACTGATTTTCTAAGTCCAAAAGGGGCAATAAATCTTGCAAAAAGCAAGATGGAGTTATTTTTCTTGATGTACAGGGTCTGCTTATGATGGTGAACAAGTATTCCAAGTTTCAAAGCAATAGCTTTGATAGTTTAGGAGAAAAGTTGACCTAAACATAAAACTTAACCAAGAAATCTGATATTTTCTAAGTACAAAAGGGGCCAAAAATCTTGCAAAAAGCAAGATGGAGTTATGTTTCTTGCTATACAGGGTCAGCTTATGATGGTGAACAAGTATTCCAAGTTTCAAAGCAATAGCTTTGATAGTTTAGGAGAAAAGCTGACCTAAACATAAAACTTAACCAGGCAACGCGGACGCAGACGCCGACGCCGACAACCGCTCAAGTGATGACAATAACTCATCATTTTTTTTCAAAAAATCAGATGAGCTAAAAATCACAAAATTGGTTCTAGATATCTAAAGAAGGAAGGAAATTCTCAATAAGAATACCTCGAGTACATTATAATTCACAATAAGAAAAAACTGGAATAAAATCATTGAGGATATATCTAATGACTTGAAATAAACAAGAAAAAAATTCAAACTGTGTTTAATAATGAACAATACAAGCTCACTCAACATACTAGTAGTTTACAGAAAATGTTTTAGAACAGAAAATACTACTCTCAAAAACTTCAAAATAGAACTTTTCAATAAATTGTAACTAACAGCTGTCTCCATAGATACAGGACAGAAAAGTAACAAATACACACTGTGTCCAAATGTCCTACAGGAAGATATTTTCAATATTTTCAGCAATGCAACAAACAGTATTACACTATAGCCGGCCACAGTTTACATCATAGGCTTGGTACAAGATTCATGTCCAACTGTTCATAAGTACGAGAAAGTTCTCAGTTCTTCAGTTTTGTTTTATCTACCTTTGTTCATGAACTTATTTCCCTTTTTAACATTTATAACATTTTTTTTCCCCAACAAGAACCACTTGACACCCTACACAGCTCTTTGCATATTGACAGGTAACACAGTGTATATAGGCAGTCACAAAGTAGATACATGTACTAGGTGTAAAGTTGAATGAACTTGCATGCAGTTATACTGTATCAAAACATGTATATTTTATCAATGAAATAAAACATTATAATTTTCAAATTTCACCCATCATATGGCCTTGATGTCATCTTTAGAAATAAAACAAAATAATGAAATACATTAATGAAAAAAAGTCGAGATATCTTTTTAAAATATGCTTTAAAGTATTCTTTTTTCCTTAACCCTTACCCTGCTAAATTTCTACAATGAACTTATCCATCTTTCAATTTGGATAGTACCATTTACTGTTAAACATGGTGTACACCAAAAAGATACTGTCTGAATTTCCAGCAGTGTAGATCATGATCAGACTGCATGGATGTGCAGGCAGATCATGATCTACACTGCTTGCAAAGGCAGAATCAATAGTATCCAGCATGATAAGGATTAAATGTTAAGCTATGTTCTGAATATTTTGCAGCTTCTACACAAGATTCAACTTTCTGGGTAAAGCAACTATTCTTAAATTTTAACCAAATATCTGCTACAGCCTGAACATATTTGTTCAGTTTTGACAAATAAAGTATTTGAAGAAAAAACAAAATGTGAATTTCTGTTTTCCCAACAAAATGACATTAGTCTAGACTTGCCTTAATGAAAAACTGGAGATAATCCACACAACAAAATGCAGTGTTAGGTTAGATAGCAAAAATATTATAGGTAAGACACCACCAATTTTTTCTTGGGTTTGGGTCCACCATCTCGTTTAGTTTCAGATCATTTTGTCACAGGTTTGAGACCACCATTTTGTCTTGGGTAAGAGATTGTCTACTTTCCATTTATTTTGTGATTTTACAAGAACTTGTTTCACACACACTAAGATTATTTGTGTTACACAAAATGGTTTACAGTAGTTAATGATAAAGAACTGACTGTACATTATTTAAAGGTATCCTTGATATGAGGATTTTTTATCCCCATCAAAGACCTCACCTCTATATAACTGTAATAACTGTTACATTGTTTGAGTCACAAAGCAGATCATATATATATTTAAACTATTTCACCTTTTTCCTGCATCCACAGAGCAAACTTTTACAAAAATGTTCACCATTTTTCTGTAACAAAAGTTCTTTTCACACACATATCGGTTTTCTATTTAATCTGACAGAAGTAAATTGTATGTAACACTTAATAAACTGGTATTCAACTTTAAAAACTTTATTATTACTCCTAGATACAATTAAAACGTCAGAAATGAAAGAGGCAAACAATTAGGTTACATCGAGACTGAATCACATAATAGTGATAGCGTCATTCTCCTCTGGCCTATTGTCTGCATGAATGACATCAGAGGTCACATGATGTTGTGACCTTCAAGAGGAGCTTGATACAGCAAGCTTCTTTAAGTGTTCCATAAATACTTGTAGACTGACATCATCAGTCAGTACAGCTGCACTGGCATCCTGAAAATAATGATGAAATGTTTAAATAACACTGTAATAAAAAGAAAATTCTGTATCCTATCCTATACTATGATGCACGCTTTTAGCAATTCCATATTTTCTTACCATATTTTGTCCATCTTGTGCAGAACTGTACACTAACTGTCACAGCAAGGCAATAAATAATGATGAGCTTATTACATGTACTTATATTTCAAAGCATTATCACTTATGTAGGGCTGTCATTGACTTAAAATTTTAATTGATATATTAACTGGCAGACATTCATATAACTGTATTAAACTTACTATTGTATACAAAATTACAGCATTTTAAAACTTAGATAACTTATTCTGAAATGCAGACCTCTGATGGTAAAATCATTGAGGTAGCGTGAGCTAGAATACACAGTTAAAAGTATAAAATAAAGAAAAAAAGTAACTGAAGTTTGAACATTTGAGATTTTTTTTTCTTACATCTTCATTACATCTATATAGCAATATATATTATATTAACAATACTTAAATATCAAGATTACCAATGACATCCCTAACACTTACAAGCCTACATGTATATACCTAGTTTTATGTTTTTAACATGCTTAAAGCTAAATAAGCAATTAACATACACAGTAAAATGTATCTTACAACTACCCGAAAAGGAAATCTGGCAGAGTTGAAAAATCAACACAATGCAACAACAATGAGACTTAGTTGGAAGATACAGAATAATGAAATAAGCTGAAAGTAATTATAAACTTTTATATGCAAGAAAAAAAAGTTAATACTTCAAAAAATCTTCTCCAAATGGAAGTTAAAATATATTTTATTTGTATAAAACAAATTAAAGAGACAGATGATCCTACTTTTTTATTAACAAATTTACAAGTACATGACTGTACATGTATCTGAAAACTAGAGCTATCACTAAAGGTGATGAATGTACCCCCCGCATGCACTGACACAGTACATTGCAATTTGACGCACACAAGACTGCATAATTATGTGGACTGTATGTATATAGACTGTATGTATACAGTATAGTAACAAAAAACAAAGTCCCATAACTATGCAGAATATTTATTTAAAAGAACGTAACATGCACCATGCACAAGTAGGGTTGGTACTGATCACTTGTGTGAAGTTTCATTAAATTGTGTGCAAGGGTTCGGAAGATTAAGCGCACACAAGATTGCATATGCAGACTGTATGTACATAGTATGTTAACAAGAAACAAAGTCCCATAACTCTGCATTTTTGTTGTTGAAAGAACCTAACATGCCCCATGCACAACTACTGTTGTTACTGATCACTTGTGTGAAGTTTCATTAAATTGTGTCAAGGGGATGAGGAGAGATGGTGCGCACAAGATTGTGTCTATGTATATAGTATAGTAACAAAAAACAAAGTCCCGCAACTCTGCAAATTTTTTTTCTGAAAGAACCTAACATGTCCCATACAAAACTACTGTTGTTACTGATCACTTGTGTGAAGTTTCATTAAATTGTGTCAAGGGGATGAGGAGAGATGGTGTGCACAAGATTGTGTCTATGTATATAGTAAAGTAACAAAAAACAAAGTCCAATAACTCTGCAATTTTTTTTTCTGAAAGAACCTAACATGCCCCATGCACAACTACTGTTGTTACTGATCATTTGTGTGAAGTTTCATTAAATTGTGTCAAGGGGATGAGGAGAGATGGTGCGCACAAGATTTTGTCTACAGACAGATGGACAGACAGACAGATGGACGGACAGACAGACAGACAGACAACCTGAAACCAGTATACCCCCCTTTACAACTTTGTTGTCGGCGGGTACAATAATGGAATTACGATTCAAAAAGAAATGTTTGAAAAGTTGAACATATATTATTCTGTTCAAATGTAATAGATATAAAGCATGCAAAATGTAAGTCCTACAAGAGTTTCACCTGAACATATGCACTAGTACCATTTTATCACAATATAGACACCTGAACACTATGATATGACACTAACCAGAACACCACCTTAACCATATACACCATGATTAACATAAACATTTAGGGAGTAATGAAATAAAGTTGAATGTCTGAAATGTCATGTTCACTTTTAAACAAATATTAAATTAGGCATTATTTAAGCTTCTACTTTCCATAACCACCATTCTCACACACAAGAGCTCTACCATGTCACCTCCGATGGTAGAGAATGAGAAACTACTTGCTATTTCTATCAGGTACATGCTATCCTTTGACCCATTTACATCCATATTGTACAAGTGAAAGCAGTCTTTCCAGTCCAATCTTTTTCATAACATAATTTCTACTCCTATTTCCATCATAATAATTATTATGCCACTATAAATTCTATAGATGACAGCATTGTGTGAACCTTAATACTTGTCGATATTGTGCCTTATACAATAAAACATGCTTGCTGCTCATTAAAAGCTCGTATTATTTTAAAAGATAAATCAATTGTTTAATTTCATACAAACCATTACATGAAAATCAACATGGGGGCTATCTTTTTTCTTATTAAAGCATCTTTTAAGATTCTTACTTGAATCGGTTAGAATAACAGAATGAAGTGTATGCCTCACTCATAGGACATCAATACCATATAATTATACTAATGCCAGTGCTTGTCTATTAGGTAAACTATTAAGATCTGACTGGTCAATGACAACTCTTATTACTGGTAGAATCCAAACAATAAACTTCTAGATAAGGAATAAGATGTGCCCTCCAAACTGCAAAGCTAAACATTGCATATTTTTTGTCCACCTTCATCAGCAGTATATAAATGTTTCCTCCACCTCACCATACTTCCAGCATATAAAAATGGGTAAAATACAATACCTGAGAACCCCCTGCACCCCCACTCATGGGTATCTGATCATAGTCATATAATTTGTCAGTATGTATACATATATTTCATCTGCAGGAAGGTATTCATTATAAAAACAGAAACAGTGATTACAGGGAAAAACTAAAAAGTATTTAAAGCCCTAGAATGGAAGTTGAGCTATGCAACAAAATAAGTGTTTCATACCCCACATTTTTTTTTGGATAAAAAAAGAACATTTATGATTTTTTATGATACTATCAGACAGCAATTCATATAACACAAATCAATTCTGATCAAAGGTATTCTTTCAATTGTTCTTTTTGCCATTTATCACTGCGATAAACAGTTTTCATTCAATTCTCTTCAATAAAATCAATATCACAGTCCTAAATTTTTAAAAAGGTGATACTTTATGGAAAAATGGAGACCATGCAAGGCAGAGTTATTTTTACAGCCTCTGGAAATGTCATTTTGGGATATTTTTTCGAGTGTAAGAAGGAAAATAATGTCAGATTTCTTTGAACTTGTCTCTGATCCTTCGTGTTTTAAGTTTCAAAATAAAATCTGTATCAATGGCAGAAATATTAAAGGAAAACAATTTGAAACAGATGGAACATTTTCATTTTGAATGAAAAAATGGATGTAATTTTGTCAAAAGAAATGTAAGAGTTATGGGCTATGTTTACAGAAACATGTCTCACGATTCTGAAAGCCTGTTTAAGGTTTCAAAGTAATATCTGTAGCAATTAGAGCAATATGCAAGGGAAACGCATCAGAACTGATGGGGACAGGTTGAAGGACAAAATGATTCCTATATAGCCCCGCCAAAAAAAAGGTTTGGTGGTGGACAGTATAATCATATTTATGTGAGAAGAAGTGTTAACACTTAGTATGAAGTGAACATGATCTTCATGGGAACAGAAAGATGAAGTCTGCCCTTCATTTGCTTTGTCCACAGACATTTGAGGTCAGGACGACAGATCTTTATTCCCTCTCAAATATCTGTGGGTTAATTGTTCTTCTCCTAAGTTTTAATCTTATGAAATAAACGGACAGAAAAAGCAGAAAAAAAATCTAAATTCTAATGTGAAATGACAAAATTACAGTGTTTTCAATGGTGGTATATACATAAAGAATATACTAATTTTGTATCATTAGATCTTGTGAATTATTGTTACTGTGAAATTATTTTATTTCAATGGCAAAAAATTTCATGGTTTTGTACAAAACAGCGTTTTCATGCATATATAAATTTGTAGATTTTAACTTCTGAAGATAAAGTGAAATGCAATGTTATTTGTTCCTTGAAACTGGATTTCTTTGACTCACGCTACCTTAAAATTTAGTGCCAACTTTAATATAATGATTTCACTGCAAACTACATGTGAGACTGACTAACAGCAAACTATATGTATGACTGACTAACAGTTCTAAATTACATTACTACATGTGTATCATTTATGATATACGGTGACAGTTTAATTTTAGTCAGAACAGCAACTTTGAGAATATATATTATCATAGTGAAAAAAGTTTTGATAGAAACTGCAGCTATAGAATAACCCACCACAACAGTACAATAGTGAATACTAACCCCTGCTCCTCCCTAAAATATGCATAAATAAATAAGTGATTTTTTTTCTCAAAAATCAAAAGCTACAAGTATAAAATATTTCATGATAGTTCGGTAAAATATAATTAAATGATAAACTATAACAAGACAAAAAGTAACATTAAAAGGGAGTAAAGAGGAGCTGTCATATACTCGATGACAGCCATACAACTTGGGAGGTAATGGGTTCAAGTCCTGCTGGGAACCAGTTTAAATAAAATAAGTATAATAGTGTGTACCATCGGCAAAAAAAAAATGTTCAGCTACATGTATATTGTAGTATTTAATATGTAATAATGCTGCATACAAATATGGTAAGCAAGGTAAGGTACTGGTTATTAGAAGGTAAAAAATTATGTAAGTAAAAGTATAAATACTTACAGCTCCATATGCATACATGTTATTGTGTGTCTGTGTAGGATTAACTCTTGACAGCAAAAATCTCGCCTAGAAAGAAAAAATGAATAAAAAAATTGTTATATAAATTTAGTAGAGGACAGTAACATGATGCAGCAAACTATATATAAATGTAACAAAAACAACCAACTAACCTGGCCAAAATCCTGAAATTTGTATTACTTATTTTCAGTTACAGTGAAACACCGCTCGCTTGAGCATCGATGACTCGAGCACCCCGGCTCGCTCGAGCAATTCATGTGGTCCCGGCCGATTTCCTTCTATTTTTCTATGTGAAATTACCATGGCTGGGTCAAGCATCGATAACTCGATCACTCGAGCATGACATCTGGGCCCTGTGTATTAATATACTCTTTGTTGCTTATGGCAAACTCGAGCATAGGTGTCAAATTTTTTTCACACCTTCGGCGGTCAGAATGTATTAATGTTAATTTAAAATGTTCACACGTCCTGAGAACTGCATGGTCTATTCCCCGACTATCTTAAATGTTTGTTTGTCGGTATATTTGATCTGATAATGAGACTAATTATTGATAAAAGGTGGAAGAAAAATTTTATTGATCAAAATTTTATTAATTATTACTTTTTTTCTGCGGATTCGAGAAGATAATTATGAGATATTAATATATTAATCAACAGTTGTTTGCATGCATATAAAGGAAATAAGATAGCCTTTTCATAAAATTGAGATGATAATTATGAGATCTTAATTTGGAGAAGAAAACTGCGAATTCAATTACAGTATTTCAAATAAAAAATGTCTTAGCTGTTTCTTCACATGTGCTATTTACGATCTATCATAAACTAGAGCTATCACTAAAGGTGATGAATGTACCCCCAGCATGCACTGACACAGTACATTGCAATCTGACGCACACAAGATTGCATAATTATGTGGACTGTATGTATATAGACTGTATGTATACAGTATAGTAACAAAAAACAAAGTCCCATAACTATGCAGAATATTTATCTAAAAGAATGTAACATGCACCATGCACAACTAGGGTTGGTACTGATCACTTGTGTGAAGTTTCATAAAATTGTGTGTAAGGGTTTGGCAGATTAGGCATGCACAAGATTGTGTATGCAGACTGTATGTACATAGTATGTTAACAAGAAACAAAGTCCCATAACTCTGCAATTTTTTTTCTGAAAGAACCTAACATGCCCCATGCACAACTACTGTCGTTACTGATCACTTGTGTGAAGTTTCGTTAAATTGTGTCAAGGGGATGAGGAGAGATGGTGCGCACAAGATTGTGTCTATGTATATAGTATAGTAACAAAAAAACAAAGTCCCATAACTCTGCCAATTTTTTTTCTAAAAGAACCTAACATGCCCCATGCACAACTACTGTTGGTACTGATCACTTGTGTGAAGTATCATTAAATTCTGTCAAGGGGATAAGGAGAGATGGTGCGCACAAGATTGCGTCTACGGACAGACGGCCAGACGGACAGACAACCTGAAACCAGTATATCCCCCCTTACAACTTTGTTGTCGGGGGGTACAATAACGTTTGTAATACGTTTTTTGAAAATGTCACGAGTGTGTTATTATTACGTATCATCGTTTCCTCTGCAAATGGTCTCGATGACACTTCAATTTTATTCGTATGTTGGTCAATGTTTGGGTTGCTCGAAACCATGGATAACTCGAGCATTTTGCTCATCCCCTTGCGACCTCGAGCGAGCGGTATTTCACTGTATTTATAACAGAGTAATGCTTGTTTCTTGTCTGTCTCAAATAATAAACAAATTTTCTGAGCTGGGGTAGGGGTTGCAATTTACTGATAGTACACATTAAATGTAACATATTTGCACTATGTCACCAGTTGTTT
The DNA here is from genome assembly GCF_021730395.1 of Mercenaria mercenaria. Classification (NCBI taxonomy): domain Eukaryota; kingdom Metazoa; phylum Mollusca; class Bivalvia; order Venerida; family Veneridae; genus Mercenaria; species Mercenaria mercenaria. The sequence goes on along the minus strand of NC_069361.1, from coordinate 11,447,943 downwards.
CTTGCCTTTTAATGAAGTAACAGTATTATACTTTATCATTTCAGATGGAGTAAGTAGAATTTTTCTTCTGTACAAACTCACTTATACACTGGTCTGAAATACTGTTATCTTTTCACTTGGATATATTCTTGTACAGAACACAACATTTACAGACAATTGTAATTTCAATGCTGATAATTTTGCTAGCTTTACCTGTGAGCCACCAGCCTCCGTATCAATATATCTAGGCATAGGAAATCTTGTTTGGAGAATTTCCTGTGCATCGTCTACAGGTGCTTGCAGTAATTGTTTGAAATTCTCGTACTCTGGTAGATCCTGGTATTTCTGTGCACGCCACTGACTAATGGTCTGTCAAAATATAAATATTACTTTATTTCAAATGTCTGCACCTTGCTTATATATTTTTCATCGACATTAATAAGTATGTAAATACCAACAATAGTTGTGAATAAAACACATGCACAGAATCAATGTATTTTCACAAAATGACAAAGTTGATCAGAAAATGGCAGTGCTTTTTTCATATTCTGGACAGCTGAGGAAACAAGAAAACTTTGTGTTTTTACCCCTAAATTTATGATAACATCACAAACTTCTTACCCAATAATTTTTAAGACATCACTCTTGTAGTGCTAAAAAACAAACTGGTAGCACACATGTATATACATACCTCTCCATGATATATAACAATCTGGAAAAAAGTGTCCATCAACAGAATCCTGTCTGGCTGTATACTGCTTGTATCCAGTAAAACAGGCTGCAAGTTAAATAAGTAGAGAATTAAATATTTCCAACAGATGTTAATGTGTCTAGTAAAATAGGTTGCAGAAGTAGTAAGTATTGAATTAAATATTTCAACAGACTTTAATATGTGCAGTAAATTGAGAACAAAATATGTTGGTAGTTACATTAGTGATGACATTAATGTGACCAGTAAAACAGTTTTTAAGTTAAAAAATAGTCACATTGTCTTACATAGTAAATATCTGTAACATTACTTTGTCAACACAGCCAGGCATTTTTGTAACACGGATTTAGTATAAATTGGCAACAACATTTTTGTAGTCTAATAGGAATTACTATATTTGCTACAAAACAAAAATGTCTGGTCATAGCTGATTGTCACACATTTTGCGTCAGGAGGTATGTTTACTTGTGTTTGATAAAATAACCCCAAGATGCTTCAGGTTGAGGAGATGTCGAAAACATGACATTGTACTTACCTCCGGAGTGCCACTAAAAGAGTATGCATACAATATTGGTTGTATCATAATTAAACTCTGTGTAAGGTCTTCTATATTCAACATATGCCTGAAATCAGAAAAATTATTTGTACATTAGTATCAACTCTCAGAAGTACTCTTACATTTATTTATAACAAAGAAAAATCATCTTTTATTAATCAAACTGAAAGAAGTATAAACAAATTTAACATTTGTGAAAGCAAACCAACTAACAGATGCACAAATTGATATATGGTAAACAAAATTAAGTTTCCTGTATTTTTTTTAAATGATCTGTTTGCCAGAAGTACATTTTCTTGAATCCAATTATATTTTTTACAAAACAAGTGTTTCAGTGTGTTCCAACCATACTCGAAAGCCGGCACAAAATTTCACTGGGAAAAACTGGACCGAAAAGTTTGCAATCTGTTTCTAATGCCACTAACACTATATACTGTATGACATCATACCTATAATAAGATGTTTCATCTGGACTGTTGTTAAATACTTGAAGAAACTGTGAACGTCGTAAATGAAACATAAACTGTGGGTATAAGGAGAAGTTTTCTGAGAATCTAAACGAGTTGGGATCATCCCGATGATAATCTCCAAACTTCTGGCACTGTAAACAAAGCAGAAAAATCATCATGTTAATGTTACACTAAATATTGTGAAATCATTAATATTCGTGGGGGGACTACTTTTCATAGATTTCATTGTCGAGTCAATCCACAAAATTTAATCCCAACGAACAAGTAAAATTCCCTTTAATTTTATGTTCAGAAGTTGAAAATCCATGAATTCATATCCCACGTGAAATTGCAGTTTTGACCAAAACCACAAAATTTCATGCCCATGAAATTAAATGATTTTACAATAATCATCTGTCACATAAAGTTCTTCAGGACATAAATCATAAGGATACAAAATTTGAAACACAACCTCCATTTTTTAAAAGATCAATATGATTAAGTAGTAAAAAAAAATCCTGAAGGCAAGTCATATCCATAAAACATTAAAAGCATCTATAAGGAAGTGATTAATGTGAAAAAAATGAGAGGCTACTAATTTACAAGTTATCATTTTCCAGGTAGATGACACAGTTTTCCTAGCTTTATCTAAGGAATATTATTTCTTTAAATAATTTTCAAGAAGTGTCTACAATTGCTGCACATCAAGTATACAGTGAATTAAATTGATATAAATATTAGCACTTACAAGACGTATTAACATTCTATCTAACCATCGTAAAACGTCAGGCCCGTCATCTGTTTCTGCTCTAAATACAGCAGTTCTCGCCATAAGAACAGCTGCAGCTTCCTGGTCAAACCCAGCCGCAATGTGCTGTATATTTGTACTTGCATCTGCCCAACTGAAACAAAGTATTGCATCATTACTTTGTTGAAAAGAAAACTGCTTACATAATCTTGATTTTATATTTGAGATTCCATTCATTTTAATGATTACTAATTAGCGGACAAATGCTGACTAATTATCTAAAATAAACTATTTTAATTCAGTATATAAGTACACAAATGACCACTATGTATCTTACATGTAAATAAATTATTTTTATTCAGTGTTAAAGTTCTAGAACCCGTGTGAACTTGGCAAGAAATTAAAAACATATACTTACTTTCTGGCTACGGTTGTGACTCTGACCCGTCTTTGACCACTAGAGTGTTGATACTGAGTTATATATTGTATATAACCTCTCCCGCCCTGAGGTATTGGTGCGTTATGCTGAAAAATGAATAATTTACAGTTAGATTATGGTACATAATGAACATTGCTGCTCCTACAGAAAATGAGCAAATATACTGTTTTTGCCAGTATTTCACATACAAATAATACCACAAAATTCCCCCTAGCAGATTTAAAGAAGGTAAAAGAAACTTGTAGATTTGTGCTTTAAAAATAAACTGTAAGTTACAGGAATATAAAAAGTTTGTATTCAACTTATAGATAATGATGTTGTACATTTCTTCTCTAACCGTTTAAATATGGGAATGAAATACCTGGTTTACAACTTCAAAGAAGAAAGCTAATGTTGAATTTGGATTCACTCCACACATTTTCCACTGGCAAGTTCCACCAAGCCCCATCTCTGTATCTGATACAGATGAGCTCTTCACTCCTAGAGACACACAAGGTCCAATAGCTCCTGACACCTTCAACTCTCTTGATGTCTGGAAAAATATATATACAGAATAAAGTATTAACCATTCAGACTGACACAAGATGTAGAATTCCATTTCAAAGGTTGAATGAAAAACTGTCATAACTCATCTTAAGAAAGAAAGGAATTACAATATAGTATTCTATTCTGCTGTCAATCTGTGACTAAATGGATGTCAGTTATTACTGTATTTCACATATTATGGACTCTTTCTTGATGCACTTCTGTACATACTTCTTTTTCTCCAAATCTGGTCACCTAAAGAGAAGTTATTACAATATTGGATAAACTGATAATGTGAGATAAGTTTAATCAATTGAAAAGCTTACTTTAACTTCTAATGTTGCTCCAAATGCCATTTTGAACTCTGACTTTGCATCCTTTGAAAACACCCGTTGGAAAGTTTGTTTGAACAGTGATGTGTTGAAGGAGTCACCCATCACCATATGGCCACTAAAATAGATAAGAAAAATGACAATCTTAAATAATAAATATGAATAAATCACTGCCTCAACAAACCTTGGTTTCAAAGATGGATAAACAAATACACAATCTGACTAAAGTACATCTCCTATTACGCTACGCATAGGATCTGAAAACGACCTATTCATTGCCTCGTTCTGACGACCCTTTCGCTAGCCAATCAGAGCCTAGCTTACAACATCTTGCAAATCTACCTGTAGCCTTGACATTTGATATTTACAATTCTTATGTCGTAATGTATCAGATAGCTGGTTAGCTCAGTCAGTAGGCCACTTGCTTTGTAAGCGAGGGGTACCGAGTTCGAGCCCTGGAATAACTGCATATTTTTCTTATTCTTTGACAATCGAACAAGTCGTCTGATTGGATAAAATAAAAATAGTAATAATGGAAATCCAAAATATACAGAAGACGAATGTGAATGGGTCGTTCTCAGATCTTCGTTTAGAAGATCAAGTACTTTAGTCAGATTGAACAAATACACTAACTAAAAAAATTCAAAGGTTCATTTAAAAAAAATATCAAACTGGATCTAATTTATATGGGATCATTACAGTAAACTGATGTACTCTGAAGTACAGCAGATCTTTAAAATGTGATAAAATACTGAAAGTAGGAAAATAAACATTTACCCTGTATATCTGGAACAGAACTTCATTTCATGTAGACCAGTCTGATCAAGGGCACAAGAGAAAATGTCAATCACATGGCCATTACTAGCTGCTCTGTTTGCCAGTCCTTCATAATGCTGAAAGTTGATCATTCAAACTTAAACACTCAAATATCATAATGTTATTGAGGTAACATAAATATTCATACAAGTTAATAAGTTCAGTAATAATGACAGCAAATGTATCTACTATGCATTGATGTGGTAATTTCAGTATTCTATAAAGAAAGCAAAGGTACAATGATGCAAAGATGGATTACATTTGTGAAAAAGACATTTCATAACGGAATCAAAAACATAACTGTTTGTTTCGAAGCACGAATTTAGCATGACACAGTGTGTTATTTTTCCATAGTCCCTTGTTCTCATGGACAAAACAAGTGTTTCTGCTGTGCTGTATATTCTTTCTTCAATACCGGTAGGAGTATTATACTGCAGTACAAACCTTCATAGCTTTCTTCATGTATTTACAGTTGTCCTTCTCAATGTCATGGTGAGATCTGATTGGAAACTTTAGCTCCTCTCCCACCACCATACCGGGACCCTGGGTGCAAGCCCCACCCATAAACAACATGATTCTTGCTCCAGTGTTTGGAAATGTACACTGAAAATTTAAAAGTATCACTGAAATTATTACACTGAAAATTAAAATTTTAAGATTTAACAGCAGTTTAAGTAATGTACAATTTTATCATGAGAATAACAGCTTAAGATTCATTAGTTACAATTAAAGTAATGCCGAATTTGAATTGACTTTAGATTTGTGTGTGACATTTTCAAACTTGATCAGATAACAGACTTTGTGCATTAAAAATACTAATAAATGGACTGAAGGATAGTTCTCAAAAACTATGAGGATATCAAAGTTATTTTGAAGTACATTTGTTGCTTTCATCCAATATCAAGACAACTGCTGGGTCCTACCTCCAGTAATCCTACAGCAATAGAGAGTGCCACCCCTGTAGATCTCAGTGGTCTCTTCCCTTGTGCCACTGGCCAGGGATCACGCTGAAGTTCACCCAGCAGGTCTGTCAAGCTGAAGTCACACTTGTGTACTGGCTGTAAAAATCTGAAAAAAGGTACAAGCATTTTATTCATGGTAACTATTTCTAACATGGCTGAATTTTTTTCTGTTCCTTAAACAAAGGAGAAAGTCAAGCAGTGTGTATTCTGCCATAAACATTGGCTCAATTGCTGATGTGAGGTCCAATGAGAGAACATTGTGATATCAAATAGCCGCACAAACAATGGCTCAGACGCTCATGTGGGGACCAGTGAGAGAACATAACTATTTCTGACATGGCTCCATTTTTCTGTTTGTTAGACAAAGAAGGAAGTCAAGTGGTGTATATTCTGCCATAAACATTGGTTCAGTCGCTGATATGGGGACCAGTGAGAGAACGTTATAATGTCAAATAGCCACATGAGGTCTGCTTCATAATGAAGACCAACTTAGTTTTTATCATGTTATTTAAGTGTGCATGTTAAAATGAAAATATACAAGACCTTCTTGTGGTTTATTGTCTGATTTAACACAGTTCAGAGGTCAGATGCTTGGATATTTTATTTAAATTGGCTCAATGATTCGATCACTGATGCGGGGCCCACTGAGAGAATAGTATGATGTCAAATAACCACATGAAGTCTACTTCACATTAAAGACCAGCATAGCTTTTATCATGTTATTTTAGTCTGCATGTCAAAATGAAAATAAACAAGACCTTCTTGTGGTTTATTGACTGATTTAACACAGTTCAGAGGTCAAACACTTGGACATTTAACCACTCAGGTTAAAGTCGCTGTGGTTCAGTTCTTGCACATCTAAACTGTATACTCTGGTAAATCAGACAAGGAACAATAAGACTGCCTTAATTATTTGATAATTAGTGATAAGAGAAAACTACAGAATGTGAACTAGATTTACTGTTTTCAAAATTCAAGAAATCATCAGTGCCTATTGCATTTAACTAACTTGTATCAACTGGCAAATCAATTATTATTTTGGTTTTGTACTCTTCTTGAGTAGCCTTTGTATGTTACATAATTCTTGATTGGCAGTATATATGACACATTACTGTCATCATTTTTCCCCGAAATATTGCAGCTATTAACAACTGCTGATAAAATGAAGTTGCTTGAACACAAAATAAGCACTATATACCTGTTAGAAGGCAACTGCTGTTGTTGTTGAGGACCTCTGTTCTGAGCCGGGGCTGCTCCTTTACCAAAACCAAGCATGTCCTAAATTACCAAAATGTCATTCTTGTAATTAGGAAAAATTCCAGAGCTGTCTTTTACATTTTATACTTAGATGCCTCATTATATAGAGTAATTCCATAGCTGTACTGTTACACAGCCATTAGCCTGCTGGCAGCAAGTGATTCTGCCTTTGCGACCAGCTCATACCAAGATTAAACTGCACATCCATGTAGGCTAATCATGTGCTGCAAGGTTTGCTATTCAGTCAGTAAATTTTCTGTGAACACCCCTTCAAATAATAAACTGTACAGCCTAGAATGATGGACCAGTCCATTTTAGAAATTTAGCTAGGTAGAGGTTAGAGTAACTTCAAAGTTGTCTTGTTATTAAATCACTTTTTCATTAACAAGCTATTTTTATAACGGTAATGTTACAGGTCTTGATACTAACCTATATTTCACTTAGCATCTTTTTAAACACTGGGAAGGACTACTTTGAAAGATATGCCTTGGAAAGAATATATACTTCATGTTTATTTATTTTCTTCAAGTGTTACCTGTATCTGCTTAGCAGTAAGATCCTTTGTTCCTCGGAACACATAACTTTTTGAACATCCCTCACAACCGAGTTCATGTAGCTGAACCATTTTACCATATGTGATCAGACCAATCAATGCATTTGGTGGTAACAGACTCAGTGACATCTGTAGGGATTCCTGTAAAGATTCCGTTCTGATATTAGACTTAGCAGTATTGAAAAATACTTTCTGCAGTTTTTATTACTCTATATTAACTATTAAACTTATTTTCTGATTTTAATCAATGATATAAGTAAAAGCTAGCATGCAATAAATAAATTTAGAAAATACAATATAAGTTAACTTTTTGCATTGTTATTTTTGAGAACTGACCCTGTTCCATGAGAAAATCAAACATGTATGCATAAATGATAACTTACCTTGACAGCTTGTAGATCATCATCATCCATACAGGTATCCAGCACAATCAGGTACACTGGAGGTGCACAATTTGCCCTCTGAAATAAAATAATTGCAATTAGGTATTACCCAAACACATTACCTTAAAGTAATCAACAAAATACAAGTGAAGTGATAAAAATACGAAAAACGATTTTTCTACATACTTCTTTGGTACACTGTTCTATAAATACTGACTATTACTGACTATTATAACTTACAGATTACTTACAGTAATTGTGTACTCAATGGTTGAGAACTGAGGTATGATCTCAGCTGGCTGGTGCTGTTCTGTAATGGCTGCGTACTGGGGAGGGAACTAAAATACAAACATAAATGTATAAAGTATATTAGCAACTTTCTTAGTCACTAGCAGCATTAATAATATTCATATATTCATAATTATAGTATACTGAATCAATTTCAAGAAGATTAAAATTCTTTAAAAGTGAAACATGGAAACTAAAGAAATGATTTACTCACAGGATTCCTCTGGAAACAGAAGTTGCATGACCATATTTTAGCTCTGTAATCAACTTGACTGAAATTTACAGAAAATATAATCAATTGTGATTTTATTTCAAACATATCACTAGTTAAAAACAAATTTATTAACTACACAGAGGATCAACAATCAGTGACAAGGTAAATCTAAATTAAAATAGAAACATCTTGATTATTACAGGCATAAAGTACTTGCCACATCAAATATGTCTACCACTGTGACAGATTATATATATCTAAATGTGCATGAACTGATATCTTATTGCCATAATTTATACTGTTCAAAGAACTCAAAGTGGGACCCTAACCTTTGAGCTAGAGGTCTGGGTATTTCAAATGACAAGTTGTCTCATTTATATTGGATACATTTGTGCAAAGTAATATTAAAATCTGGACAGGAAAAAAAACCTATTGACCTTTGATCTACAAGTGTGAACTTGACCTTTAAGCCAGGGGCTTTGGTGTTGCACTTGACAAGTTGTCTCATTTAGTGAAGATTTGTGCCAAGAAATATTAATGTCAAGAGTATTTGATCGGACAGGGGAAAAAACCCTATCGAACTTTGACCTCTGAGAGTGACCTTGACCTCTGACCTAGGGATCTGAGTGTTGTGTACTAATATTAGCATCAATGCAATCATCACCAATATCATCCAAACATACATAAATACAGAATCTATATAGGTATAAATATCATATAAACATTTATTTCTTATATTTAGACTAAATAAATCCTCACCAGTAAGGGTTTAAAATTGCTCTACATGTTGGTCTTGTACACATGACTGGATCATATTGTATTGGAGGCAAGTCGGGTCTTTCTTTGATTGGGGTATACAATGACCCAAGAGGAACAACCATCCTTGTTGCCTCAAGACGACTTGACGGCCACACATTCCAACTAAACCTCACCCCATCTCTATCTTCATTCTGTTGTATAAACTCTTGATAAGTTGCCATGGCTGAATGGCTGAAAAAGTATTCTTCAAGCATTTTACAAAATATCAACCAAAAACATGATACCAGTGTTTTCTCTTACTCCCTGGCTGCTCATCTCCCAATAATCAACAAAAAAAACATGGCTAGATGATCCTCTGATTAGTGATATATGAAAAGAGTTAATAGTTGCAGCTTTTCAGTCAAATGTTCTACAATATTAAAGAGGGTAAGGTAACTAAGGCTTGAGATCATCAGAAAATTTTGAATGTTGTTATGAAAATGTTTCATACAACAAGTGTAACACATTTAATGGCAGAAGCTTCTGTACTATTGGTCCAAAACTGTTGAATGAACTGCCGTTAGCATTATGCAAATACACTTGAAACACTAAAAAAATCACGGTATTTTAGAGACTTCATGGCATTGTTTTAAACACTCTGAAAATTGTTTTATATGTGATAACAGCAGGTGTAATGTGTAATTTAGTTGTTTTTTTATCATAAATATTTTAAGGTTTGTTTATGTAAAACACCACTGAATATGTCATTGTATAGAAAGAGGCGTTTAATCAAATAAGTCAGTTTCAGTTAATAAGAACTTTTTTCTGCTATAAAAGGGTCTTATTCTTTGCCTCTTCACAATCCAAATTTGCACTTTTTTCACTTAAAAACAGTGGAAAAAAAATCATAAATTTATCATACCGATTTCACAAATCATCAGGCTTAAATTCTGCTATGTTTCCATACGTATTTACACTTTAAGTTGAACAAAAATAAATTTGTAAATAATTTTTAATCAAATCGATGTGTAACCAGTAAAGCGCCAAAGGAAAACAAAATATATATATATATGCAGGTAGTAATGATATAAAGCGTGCTTGCAGTTTATTTAGTTTTAGCCAATCACACAAGTTTACCCCATAATCAGGTCGGAGACTTCCCCTTGATTGAGAGACAGTCTCTAGATCTAAACACTGTCTCTCGTTTGAAAGACAAAATGTCTTTCGATCCAAAGACAGCATTTAGCTTAAGTGTTGAAAAACATGAAATCATTATTAAAACAATCATTTCATTGCAGTCGCATTATTTATTCATTGAAACAACTTGTTATTTCAAGTAAACTTTACAAGAAACACATTGTCATAGAAGTTTGCTTAAGCATTATAATGCTTAAACAAAATTCCCAAAATAATTTTAATTTTGAAAATTTGATAAAAGAAAGATAACTTTCTATATTTGAAATAGATTTGCGCATTCTAAAGAGAGTTTTAATTACTCTTTCTATGATTTTCATTGCTTAAGCTAATTTGAGTCTTTCGATCGAAAGACCGCGATACAATGTTTAGATCGAGAGAATGTCTCTCAATCCTGGGGATGTCTCCGACCTGATAATATTGAACCCAGGTAGGCCTGTTCTTGCACAAAAAAACTGTACCACAAGTACATTATCCTACTCCATTTGTAGACTTATGCAGTTCATCTACTAAAAAGTATCTGTTCTACTTACCCCTTATGCTTATTGTTATCATATAAATCTATTTTCATTTTGTCAACAACTCAAATATGTTTTGACAGTTTGGGAAATCCCTCAATTTTGAGGAGGTTTGGGCAAAGTTTGATTATAAATCAGTTGTAGACGATGAAAAACCAAGGTTTTTGTTCATGTGGAAGCCTGTTAAATTGTCTTACCTCAAAATCTACACGATATATTTTGCTTAGCTGTAATCAGCTACGTTAATTTTGATGATTTCCAAAGAAAACACGTAGCCTGATGTGTGCCACGTAACGTTCCCACAATTCAGTAATTACGTCATTCAATAAAAGTGGACAGACTGCATCCTAGGTTTTTAGACCAAACTAATTGAACTAAATTACTTCCTTTGTAGAGCAGTCTAGAAAGGATTTCCCAGTAGGAAAATGAATTCGTCGGCAAATTCATGCATTATTGCCGTACATGGAGGTGAAGGGAACTAACTTATATGGGGACCACTATATAAAGTTCTCATAAGTTTCTTTTTTGGTTGCTATTTATAATAACACTTGTAAAAAACTAGATTTGATAATTATTTTGTTCGTTCCCAAGTGTTTTCGTACACAGTCGAGATATAGTACTTACTAGATTAAAAGGGGAGTAGATACAGAGAACCTATATCATTAGCTAAATGAAGCTAAAATAACAATTAAATTAAATTTCAAAGAAAAACTTGCATGTAAATCGCTATACTGATACTGTCAGTAAAAAGCTATTATTGTTAACAATCAATAAAGATTATATATTCACATAAATTTGCGCCCAATTAAGGTCCCCCATTCATTATAGCATTACGCAGTATTACACGTACTATATTTTGCATCATTGCTTACATATTAAGTATTATTTAATTATATATTAAGGCACACCTCATTCATAACTTTAAACAAATATTAAACAAACTTGTCAACAATGTAGCAACTTTGCTGGTATTTATGATATATACTATCGCTTTGTCACTTTGTCATCAGTGTAGAAACCTTTTCTGGTATTTCTGACCATGATATTGTTTTTGAAGTTCTGTTAATATTAGACCAGGGCTTCAGATAATTTTTTTTGGCCTATGAGTATTTACTCATCATAATTTTTGTGAATGAGTAAAATCGTAAAATCTGAAAATGGCTAGGAGTTAGTCTAAATAATGAGACCTCGGGTAGACCGATTTTACATTTTAATATTTTACGTTGTTTTCCTCCTTTGGAGGCGGATATCGACAAGTCAAAAAAATATAACAATGTTCAACTCTCGAGTACAATTATTTGGACTAGAGCCCTGTTAGACTGAAATTTGATATAATATGTCCATACAACATACACTTTTTCAAGAAAGCAAAATGGGATAATTTTAGATTACATTAACATCCAAAGCTGACATTTATTAAAGTAATACCTTGTTAAGAAATCTTAGTAGTAGTACAGTGAGTCTTTAAAAACATCACGTAATTCCTCTTACAGACATAATATTATTATAGTTTGCTGCAAACACTTGTTTTGATCATGCTATGAATTATCAATATCAGATGAACGTGCTGCGAACACTAAGATAAAATAGGTCACTAATCAGGGGATGTTTGTTTGGTGTTCACTGTTCACATACAAATTAGATTTGCCTTGAACTTACTGTGAACAAGTTGCTGCATACATGATGGTGTTGGGAACATCAAATGGACAATTTGCATCATGCATACAGGTTGTGACAACCATGATTACCAAGCAAAACCCAGCCAGAAATTTTACACAAATTATACAGAAAGTGCCAAAGACAAGTAAATTGATAGGAATTCTGAACGTAAATTTATTCTAGAAACTAGAGCACTGAGACTGTGACAAATTCAAATTGTCATTGACTCAATTTTTTCATGTCGTGTTGCTTGGTATATTTTGAATTTCAGTGATAAGATACATAAGAAACTCATATATAAACCACATGAGTAGAAATGCAGTTACCGGATCCTTAGCCACTACTTCAAAGATATCAAAATTTACTTTGTGACAAAATTTGTCATATATCATAAAATCAATTTAAATTGAATTTTATTTTATGATATGATTAGGCTCATTTCATTAATTCTACTTTATGATATCAAGACATGAGTTTTATGATGTCATAAAATTAAAATTATGTATATATCATAGAAAATGATTTTGTGATATCACTGAATAAGTTTTATGATATTATCTTGATTTTTAGATACCCTTAACATAACTGAATGTCATATGAATTTAAACACCTCTTTTACAAATTTATCGCAGACAAAAATAGCATCAAGTGTTTTGTAGTTACCACATAATTTCATGGACAGTCAGGTTAATTCTGTAAATATTTTCATAAACAGGTGCTGGCTATCATTCAGTAGATAAAGAGAAAGAGTACAGGTCAGTGTGTGCTACAGCTTGTCAAATGGTAAGTGCAACTACCCACATACAGCTTGTCAAATGGAAAATTTCAGCTACCCACAGATCAGTGTGTGCTACAGCTTGTCAAATGGTAAGTGCAACTACCTAGAGATCAGTGTGTCATATAGCTTGTCAAATGGTAAGTTCAGCTACCCATAGATTAGTGTGTGCTATAGCTTGTCAAATGGAAAATTCATCTACCCACAGATCAGTGCGTGCCACAACTTGTCAAATGGTAAGTGCAACTACCCCGGTAACCTACATACAGCTTGTCAAATTGAAAATCCAGCTACCCACAGATTAGTGTGTGCCAAAACTTGTCAAATGGTAAGTGGAACTACCCCGGAAACCCACATACAGCTTGTCAAATGGAAAATCGAGCTACCCACAGATTAATGTGTGCCACAACTTGTCAAATGGTAAGTGCAACTACCCACAAAACTAGAACCTAGGTCGAACTATAGAAAACCCTTGTTAACATGCTACAGGCTACATTGTCTGTCTGTTCTTAATGAAAAATTGTCAGAATGTGTTCATGAAGTGTAAGTTCAAAACACGGATGTCTAGGTAAAAAACTGGGCCACTTGTTCAGATCATAGAAATAGAAATGTACTTAGTTAACACTTTGTCACATTGTTTTATTTGTGTCTTTTTTCTTTTCTTTTCTTTTTGTTTTGTTGGGTTTAATGTCGTACCAACACAAGTATAGGTCATATGGCAATTTTCCAGCTTTGATGGTGTAAGGAAGACCCCAGGTGCCCCTTCGTGCATTATTTCATCACGTGTTGGCACCTGGGTAGAACCGTCAACCTCTAAGCCAGTTGGATGGCTTCCTCGCATGAAGAATTCAATGCCCCGAGTTAGGCTCGAACCCACATCGGTGAGGGGCAAGTGATTATAAGTCGCCGACCTAAACCATTCGTCCATGGAGGCCCCTGTTTTATCTGTGTCATTAGGTGTAAAAAAGAGACAAGGTCATTAGGTTAAAGCTTGGAAAAAAGTTTTTTTGTTTGCTTGCCTTTAATTTTGAAGATCACAAAATGTAACTCAACCATGAAATCAACAAAAATATTGTCCCCTAACAATGTAGAGGGCACAACATGTTTTGTGTAATTATACAGTTACGGTACTTCCCTTAATGAAGCATTCAGCCAAATTGTTGTGAGCTCTGAATGATAATTCTTCACATTCTTGATACGATATTTGTTTAAAAATACTAAAAGAAAAAAAAATCATTCTTTTCCTTTGTCAATGAAATATACACATGATTATATGATGTATTTTTACTATTGTTAAATATTCTTTTGTTTATTTAGGCAATGAACAGCTTGAAGAAAGGAGCGTCAGCATTAGATGTTGTGGCCCTAGCTGTGACATATTTAGAGGTAGAAGGAATTTACTTGCTCTCAATCTGTAGATGTACTTTGGTCTGTAATAAGTTATTTAAGCCTTGTTTAGAAGGCTTCATATATTTTTTTGCTTTATATATTTGTTAAACCTGCTTTCTAGAGAAAACAAAAGCTGCGCTGGTGTATTAATTGTAGGTTTTGTGATGATCCAAGCAGCTTGTGAATCAGTATCCCTGATTAAATGGCTGATGCCGTACTCTGCACGTGCATTTCTTCTGTCTGTGATTAAGTTTTTTCATTTTGCTGAGCATTTAAGTTGTGCAGACACATTTTAGATTTTTCTGCAGTTTGCAAGCTATAAAATGATAAAGGAAGACCACAAGCATTCTTTCAGGCAAAGATGAAAGCATGGGTAAACATAAGCCAACAGGATGGCTTCTTAAAAAGATTTTGCATCCCTTGCACGGTTTCAGACCCACAGTGGTGAGGTGCAAGTTATTCCAAGACAGTCACCTAACCACTCAGCCACAGAGGTCAGTATTGCTCTATTCCTGTTGAGTATGAATATAGCATAATTCATTATAATTAAGGAATTACCCTATCTTTTCTTTCTGAAAATAATGTGTTTCTTTTGATAACCATGAAAGCTGATAATTTGGTATATATTTTATAATTGAGGATGCTGCTTGTACTAATGCTGGTATAGGTTCAAGCCTGAGCCTGGAGGGTACTGTGGAATGTGATGCCAGTGTGATGGATGGTCAGAGTCTTGCCTTTGGTGCTGTAGGAGCTATATCTGGTGAGCATTTACTATGAAATTATTGTATGTAACCCATTAATGGGAACTTGAGTAATTTAGGTCTATCCAACATTTTAACACTTTTTTAGCTATTAATATGGATATTGAGCTTATACTTGCCAAGTTAATATGGCAGTCAGGTAATGTCAGTCCGATATATTACTTCTGAATATGGTATAGTTAGTAGTAATTTTCAGCAAAACATAGCTCAGAGCACATGGACCCAACCTTTTAGTTTCACTTATAATGATGTTTTGATAATGTCAATAATGTGATATGATACATTTAGACAATATAAACTATTTAGACATTATAATAAAACTCGAATGCATGCATGAGCAAGGATTTTAAAGAAGTTTAATTAAACACAGTCACCTTTAACAGTCAGAGATCACATCTGTATAAATTAATTGTAATAAATATGTTGCCATGGTTATAAATTGTACAGAGTTATATTTACTTTTTTACTCATCATATGTGGAATCACTTTTTTTGTTAAATATCACAAATGTTTACCATCATATTTCTATAAGAAAACAGACCTTGTATACAATTTCCACTCCCCATTCTTTGGTAACTCAACTTCAGGAGCAGGGCTCTGGAAATTTGCTGGTTTGTTGGTTTTGGACTGATTTTTGGCTTTTCAGACCAATTCGTAAAGTGAAAAAAGCGAAAAAAAACTGGTCTGGTAAAAATGGAGAAAAAGTATAAATTTCGATCTGAAATCACAAGACACGATCACCTGCCAAGCAGGAAATTGTTGATTGCGCCCTTAGATAATCAATAAGTGTCAAACGTTCTGATTGTCACCTTGGTAAACAGCATGTGACACTACAGTGCTCGCTTGGCACATCCTTTAATGTTTGCAGGCAGCCGACTCCAATGTATTAAATATTTTTGACTGGATCCAAATGCTTCTGACTGGATCCAAATGCTTAGGAATTGACACAGGTTATAGGAATCTTGATGGTGAAGGAAACTCAGTGACCCTTCAGCTAATATTTCATCACAGTAGCACCTTGTGGAACCACCGACCTTCTTAAGCATGAATGGCTTCCTCACATGAAGAATCAAGTCCAGTAGCTCAACCAAATGGTGAGGGCATGTGACCTATCGCTTCATATGAGAGCCTTGAAATAGTAACATAGTATAGCTTAATCTTTCCCCTTCATTTTGTCATGCTACATAGCATGTTTTATCTTTGGAAATGTGGAGAAAATGTGAGGCACCCAGCTACAGTTTAGTATGTCCTTTACAAGTTTGCAAGTTAAAACAGTGCTGTATGTTAGGGTTGAAATAGTACACTAGCAGAGCACAGGGTAAATGTGTTCTAGTATTGCCATATGTTTAATAAATACAAGTGATTTTTGTTGTGAAACCTGGTATTGTATATTGCATAAGCAGACTTTCAAGTAGTCCTACTTTTTCCTACTTTTCCTACTTTTTAGGTCTGTTCCTACTTTTTTCCTACTTTTTTTGAAAAAACTCCTACTATCCTACTTTTTTATCTAAAGAAGAAGAAATATGTTAGCAAATATTGTAAGTTTATTTCTATAATTAATTTTTGTTACGTAATATAAGGACTGGTAGTATACTTGTGATGCTCTAGAGACCTTTGACATGCTGCTGGTGACCTCTTATGCATGCAGAAACCTGCTGACAGTTTGTTATGTGAGTTGAAGACTGACCTTGATTTTGAAGCATAAGAGGCTGCAGGTAGCTATGTACAATGGGGACCTCAAAGGGTCATGAAAATAGACAGACCTTATATATTGTGATTTATGTCCTGCTGCATAATTGTGAGTAAATGTACATGATTCAGGCCCAGATCTAGGGCTAGACAGAGGGTGCCCATGCCCCCAAAGTTTGCTGAGAAGTGACCTATACTCATCAAAGTTGCACCCAACTGAGGAAAGTGTCCCTCCCAGTACCTCAAAATTAAGACCAAAAGATATACCAGATCCGACCATTTCATATCTGTAATTCAAAATTTTCCAGGGGGAGAGCCCCCTAACCCTCCCTCCCCTAAAATGACTGGGATACCTCCTCCCATACTTCAAAATGTAGACCAAAAATTGCACCAGAGCGCACGGTTTCATACATGTATTTCAAAATTTTTACTTCCTCCCATACCTCAACATTTAGACCAAAAATTGCACCAGAGCCCATCATTTCATACCTTATTTCAAAAGTTTCCAGGGGGAAAGCCCCCTGACCCCCTGAAATGACTGGGATACCTCCTCCCATCTTTAAGAATTTAGGCCAAAAAAATGCACCAGAGATCCACCATTTTATACTTGTATTTCAAATTTTTCCAGGGGGAGAACCCCCTGACCCCCTAAATTAACTGGGATACTTCCTCCCATACCTCAACATTTAGACCAAAAATTGCACCAGAGCCCACCATTTCATACCTATATTTCAAAAGTTTCTGGGGGGAGGGCCCCCTGACCCCCCCTGAACCCCCTAAAATGACTGGGATGCCTCATCCCATCCTTAAGAATTTAGACCAAAAAATGCACCAGAAACCCATCATTTCATACTTTTATTTCAAAATTTTTCAGGGGGAGACCTTCTCCCATCCTTAAGAATTTAGACCAAAAATGCACCAGAGCCCACCATTTCTGATAGAGACCGTACCATAGCTCTTCGCATACTTTGATTTTTCAAACTAAAGTGATTTTTACAAGTTCACCGGTTACGATAAAAATGTAAACAACGGACTCTGTCTATGAAACTTTGAAATGAATGAATGACAGTCGATCTCAGTCATAATACTGATTGACAGTGAATGCTAATGACTCCATGTGTTGCAGAAAGGTATTTAGTTTGTAACTGTAATTTCCCATCAATTGAAATCCTCTCAAAACTGGTAAAATAATTACTTATATTTGGACAAATCTCATCGTCTTTGCCGTTCGGCAGCTGCAAAAAGGGCAAATATAAAAGATTCAGTATAAGTAATATTTCACTGGTACTGCCAGTTAGTTAGTTCATACTCTGAACAACACGTCAGAGAAATTTGGGCAGATTTGACCAATTATGACGTTGGCAGCATTAGATTATATTTTTTCTTTACACAAAAATTGCCGTTAGGTAACAAAGCGAATACGCCGATAGTCCGGAGTTCACTGATTATTGTTTCAGTTCACGCAATGTAATCCAGCAATTAAACTGCATAGCTATTAGCTACTGCTGTTATAGGGAAGTGGTAGAGTGTCTGCCTTAGGGGTGAGAGGTCCTGGGTTCGAGTCCCAGTTAGAGCTTAACTATTTAGATTCTGCTAAAGCATAGTTTTGCTGTTAATAGACTGTTCCAGGTGTTCTAAATTTTTAGCACACAGTATCATGGATCAGTATTAAGCAATCCAGATCAAAGTTGAATGTTAAATCAAATGCACCCAATTAGAAAATATTGACTATATTATGTCCCTTTGATGTTTATGCTCTCCATGTTCAAGAAGAGTTACATTTCCTTGATCACAAAATTTTCGTTATCATGAAAATATCAAATGCTCATAACTCCGCACTTCTGGTTAAAATATTGTCTATATTTCTGTTTTTGAGAAATATATGGACATTTCTCTTCATTTCAAAGCTTTTTAACTTCAAACCTATGATTTGAAAAACTTAGGTACTATCTCTACATCATGATTTCATACCTTTATTTCAAAATTGTCCAAGGGGACAGTCCACTGATCTCCACCTCTAAAATGAGGGGAATACCCCTCTAGTACCTCAAACCTTTCAGTGCAATGCACCTTGCCTGTGACGCTTTTGTTCCAAAACTAATGCCTCCCCAATCAAATATTTCTGGATCGGGGCCTGAGTTCGTTCTCGTCAGTTCCTACTTTTTAGCTCGACTATTTAAAGAATATTTTCAAAGTATTGAGATATTGCTTTCATATTTTGCATACTTGTTTACCATCATGATCCCAGTCTGTAAAAAAAGAGGAGGCAATTCTATCAAGCATTTTGACTGAATTATGGCCCCTTTTCAACTTAGAATAAATGTTAAAGTTTGCGTACCACCCCAAATATTTTCGAAGTCCATTGAGTTATTGCTTTCATATTTTGCATACTTGTTAACCATCATGACCCCAGTCTGTCAAAAGGAGGAAGCAACTCCGTCAAGCATTTTGACTGAATTATGGCCCCTTTTCGACTTAGAATAACTGTTTAAGTTTGGGTACCACCCCAAATGTTTTCAAAATCCATTGAGCTATTGCATTCATATTTTGCATACTTGTTTACCATCATGACCCCAGTCTGTGAAAAGGAGGAGGTAATTCTGTCAAGCATTTTGACTGAATTATGGCCCCTTTTTGACTTAGAATAAATGTTAAAGTTTGCGTACCACCCCAAATATTTTCAAAGTCCATTGAGATATTGCTTTCATATTTTGCATACTTGCTTACCATCATGACCCCAGTCTGTAAAAAGGAGGAGGCAACTCTATCAAGCATTTTGACTGAATTATAGCCCCTTTTCGACTTAGAATATGCTTATTGTAATGTTTAAGTTTTACTCATTGCTTATATTATACTATCAAGCACTGAGAATAGTCGAGCGCGCTGTCCACTGACAGCTCTTGTTATTATCAGATTCCTACTTTTCTACTACTTTTTTATGCCAGAGGCTCCTACTTTTCTCCTAGTTTTCCATCAAAGGTCACTTGAAAGCCTGTATTAGAGACAATATGGAGAATATACTGATCATTCATGTTGTATGTTTGTCTGTCTGTACATCTGTCTGTCTGTTCATCCACCAATTATATATTGCAGATTATTTGATGAATATGCCTGCTAGGTTCTTCAATTTACCAAAAGTTTCAATATAAAAAATGGGGTTCTATGGCAGCAAAGATATTTTTTGTTAGGGAGCTTTTATGGCTGGACAATAGCCTTTCTTTTTCTAATTCAGATGTTAAGAATCCCATTCTTGTGGCAAAGAAGTTAGTTGAGGAGCAGAAACAGGGAACACTGTCTCTTGGTAGAGTGCCTCCATGGTAAGAATAGACAGTTTTTGTACTTGATTACTTTTCTAACTCCACACCAGGCTTTTTAGCTCACCTGAAGAGGAAGTGCACATGGTGAGCTTTCAGGATCTTTTGAATGTCCTGCCTGTTTGTCGCCCATCCGTCGTTCACAATTTCTTTGAAGAAAATCTCCTTTCTGATGAGATAAGACTCATGTAGGTGACATTCAGAAATTGAGTGGGTCCAGTGCATAGGTTATCTGCCCACAACTGCAGAATTGAAATACTGATGAAATACCGAATTAAACTCAAAACAAAGTTTTTTTGCACCATTTTCTGTGGGAAGTCAGCAGATGAAGTCAGCAAGGAGTGTATGTGCAAAACAAACAACAAAGCAAACACATATATCAAGCTTATAAGCAATGGTAAATGCATGTGTTTATGCATGAATAGCGTTTCAGTTTGAAACATTGTTAGTATAAGTATATTGATCATAAAAGTGGGTGTTGTTTATAGGTTTATTTGAAGAGAAATAGCTTTTAAAATGTAGAAGTATCTGTCATGGGAGAGCGTATATTATACTGTTATATCCGTCTCAGATAAAATACTGCAGATGTCATAGATTGTGTAATTGTCACAAAATGTAAATTTCTATCTTGAATGATAATGAGTGCAAGTGGTAAATTATGTTAACAATGTATACTCTTCATACTTCCCTTCCATATCTGCTGCAGTACCATGGTTGGATCAGGAGCAACAAAGTGGGCGACAGAGCATGGAATAACCCGTGTTTCTCCTGACACATTGAAAACAAGTATGATTTCATTGGATTTATTTAATCAAACTTTGATATAGTTGTGTATCAGTCCCATGGAGCCATGATAGTTTACTGTTCAGATGAATGTTGCCAGAGGAGGTAAAAATAGTAAAAAAAAGGAGGTTATATTTCTGACAATTTCTTTTTTAGGTTTTGAGCTTGAATACAAAGTTTATCAAGAGCTGTCCTACCCACCTTTGTATCGGCATCTATTTACTTAGTTAAAAGTTTTTCATTTTCACATACCAGAGGTCTATCATGGTTTCCTAGTTTAACCTCTGGCACATTTCACCGATATTTTTAGTTTGGTTAAAAGTTTCTGCCAATCAATGAGGTTTTGCAACTAATTGTTGCAAACCAATCATAATCGGCCGTTAAATACATGACCATGTCCTTTCCGATATAGACACCTAAGTACAAAGAATATTATTATTTCTTAAGGTTTATTTCTAAACATCCAATAAGAGGAACAAATCTATATTGATTGCAGTCCTGCAATATCGTCTTTATTCATTATTAGCAAGTACTTTACTGAGATGTTGTTTGAAGTTTAAATTCAGCGTGCCAGACAATGGCAAACTCTGATTGGCTGAAACTAATCCCGGTGATGATAACAAGTGTGCATGCTCACCAAATAAATCAAAACCAAAGAAATAAATCAGAGGTTCGTCTCGGGAATTTGATGAACCTCTGATGGATGAGAAAGACAATTTTATTCAATTTCACTTTAATTCTGTTATAACTTGTTGGATTTACTTCAAACTTAAAGTAGTTGTTCTTCTTATGCCCATCATGCCGTACAAGGACTATAACTTGCACAACATTTTTTCATGAATTTTACCCCCTTTTTTCGTTTCTTAGAATTTCAGGTTAATGTTTTGATGCAGTTTCACTCTTTGATTAAAAATTAAAATACATGTAGTTGTTCTGCATAATCATCCTCATTTATATGTCACAAGGTACATAACTCTGGTACTAAATATATTTCATGAATTATGCTGCCTTTTCACGAGAATTTTAGGTTTAAGTTTTATTAGGTTTAAGTTTAGATGCACTTCTCTGTTATTTCTTTATGGATTTGACTCAAACTTAAATAGTTGTGCCATGACATAAGGTTTATAACTCTGGCTCAGATATTCTCTGAAGTATGTCCCTTTAATTAGTTAGAATTTCAGGTTAAACTTTCAGTACACTTTGACTCTATCATTGTTATTTCTAGATGGATTTATACTTAAAATTCTGATTAATGACTTGATGCACTTTCAATCTGTCTCAGCTATTACTAAATGGATTGGAATTTGTATTCAAATTTAAAACAGTTGTTGATTAACTTTGCCACATGATATATGACAAGGTTCATTATTATTAAAGTACAGATGTGTGTAACCTTTTTTATTGGATGGAAGATGGTGGGGGGGGGGGGGCACTTATATATCTCCCCAGCCCCTCCCCCACACTAATTTTCTTCACTTATTTGAATTTATGTTGTCTATTTACTAATAGAAACTTCAGTCATGAAATGTTTTGTTTGTATCTGATAAAGCAGTATTGCAGGGTATTCAGCACAACAGTGGCAGCTCTAGTTTCCTCTGATACACCTTCTGGTATCTAGCGCTGAAATAGTCGAGCATTTGTCTCCTCTGGCAGCTCTTGTTATTAAATTTATACTATGTTTTCCTTATATTTATTTCTCTCTTAAAGGTATAATCAAATGATCTTATACAGGATTGATTGATTTGCAGTCACTTGAATTTGTGTCCAAAACAGGTTCAATATATCAAACCAGCTCTTTTAGAGGAGGTCTTTTAGATGTAAATTAGCATGATGCATAGAAAATCAGTAATGTTCTGAAATGAGGAAAACACAATGCAGAACTTGATAAGACCTAATCTTTATAGATCATTGTTGAAATGAGAGCTTATTTTTCATTTTTGTTTATTTGTTAGAATCATCAGTAAAGACCTACAATAGTCATAAAAGAAAACTGCTGATGGCTGAAGAAAAGAAGAAACACAAGAAAAGAAAATATTTACGGAACCATATACATGTATGTGTTTTTGTTTGGTTTTAATTTTTCCATCACACTCACACAGTTATGGGCATTTGGCAACTTCTTAGCTTTAATGGTGGAGGACCACCGATGAACAGTATTTAGTTGTAATATTTGAGTGTTTCTTAAGTATATGAATATCAATGAAATTTGTTTCCCTTGCTCCAACCCAGGAATTTACAGGCTTGTAGATAGATAGGTGATTCAAAGACAATCTAAGACAATCTATTTCATGTTTAATTACATTGAGCAAAGTGAAGTTACATTAGAGCAAATGTAGAAATATCTCTTCATGATTTCAAAAGTACGTGTAAGACCATTACTGCAATGGACTACAGTGATTATGATTGAAAGGAGGAAATAGGATTTTCGACTGTCACCCTTCGGGGTTCAGAACAGTAGCCGGTAGGTGCAGTCAGAGCACAGCAAATGTTTGTAATGATGGCCTAAACATAATGTTAACATAATTTGTTCTATATAAGGATAGGATGGATGAAGAGGAGAATTTAGACTTTGTATGTAATGGTATCCAGGACACTGTGGGTGCTGTATGTATTGACATGGCAGGCAATATGGCGGCAGGTGTCTCCAGTGGAGGGATTTCCCTTAAACAGCTGGGCAGACTGGGCCCTGTAAGTACTTTTTTAATACTTAAACATTTTTAGCTCATCTGATTTTTTGAAAAAAAATGATGAGTTATTGTCATCACTTGAGCGGGTGTCGGCGTCGGCGTCAGCATCTGCGTTGGCGTTGCCTGGTTAAGTTTTATGTTTAGGTCAGCTTTTCTCCTAAACTATCAAAGCTATTGCTTTGAAACTTGGAATACTTGTTCACCATCATACGCTGACCCTCTATAGCAAGAAACATAACTCCATCTTGCTTTTTGCAAGATTTATGGCCCCTTTTGTACTTAGAAAATATCAGATTTCTTGGTTAAGTTTTATGTTTAGGTCAACTTTTCTCCTAAACTATCAAAGCTTTTGCTTTGAAACTTGGAATGCTTGTTCACCATCATAAGCAGACCCTGTACATCAAGAAACATAACTCCATCTTGCTTTTTGCAGGAATTATTGCCCCTTTTGGACTTAGAAAATCAGTTTTCTTGGTTAAGTTTTATGTTTAGGTCAGCTTTTATCCTAAACTATCAAAGCTATTCCTTTAAAACTTGCAACACTTGTTCACCATCATAAGCTGACCCTGTACAGCAAGAAACATAACTCCATCCTGCTTTTTGCAAGATTTATGGCCCCTTTTGGACTTAGAAAATATCAGATTTCTAGGTTAAGTTTTATGTTTAGGTCAACTTTTTCTCTTAAACTATCAAAGCTATTGCTTTAAAACTTGCAACTCTTGTTCACCATCATAAGCTGACCCTGTACAGCAAGCAACATAACTCCATCCTGCTTTTTGCAATAATTATTGCCCCTTTTGGACTTAGAAAAATCATTTTCTTGGTTGAATATTATGTTTAAGTCAACTTTTCTCATAAACTATCAAAGCTATTGCTTTAAAACTTGCAACAGTTTTTCACCATCATAAGTGGACACTGTACATCAAGAAACATAACTCTATCCTGCTTTTTGCAAGAGCGATGGCCCTTTTTAGACTTAGAAAATCATGGGTAGGACAATATTTCTATTATACAAAAAAAATCAGATGAGCGTCAGCACCCGCAAGGCGGTGCTCTTGTTTTATAAGTTATCATCAAAGCAGCTTAAACTTTAAGGTCATGTTCTGCGAGTTGTTGCCTGGATCTGTTGCAGGCTTATACATCTTAAAACAACTACTGCATGATGAAAGGCATTTGTTGCAGCATTTGTGTGCCAAGTACAATTGGTTAAATTTTTGTAGGACTGGTTGTTGCGTTTGAAATGACAATATGTGTTACATTTCTGTTTATAGGTAGTAACACCACAATGCCAGTATTTTTCTTCTGTTTGGTGTGACTGACATACATTATCATTCTTGCATGTACAGTTACTGTAATGGGTCCTAATTGTTGACAGAGTTATTTATTTATTTCCCATCATACATTTCAAGCTCATACAGGAGCATCAATGTTTCCCATCAGTTATTTCAGACTGGCACAGGAGCATATATATTTCCTATTGAACATTTCCGACTGACAAAAGAGCATCTGTATTTCCCGTTGAACATATCAGACCAGCACAGAAGCATCTGTATTTCCCATTGAATATTTCCAACTGACAAAGGAGCATCTGTATTTCCTATTGAACATTTCAGTCTGGCACGGAAGCATCTGTATTTCCCATTGAACATATCAGACTGGCACAGAAGCATCTGTATTTCCAATTGAACATTTCCGACTGACAAAAGAGCATCTGTATTTCCCAGTTAACATATCAGACTGGCACAGAAGCATCTGTATTTTCCGTTGAACATTTCAGACTGACAAAGGAGCATCTGTATTTCCTGTTGAACATTTCAGTCTGGCACGGAAGCATCTGTATTCCCCATTAAACATTTCCGACTGACAAAAGAGCATTTGTATTTCCCAATAAACATTTCAGACTGGCACAGAAGCATCTGTATTTCCCATTGAATATTTCCAACTGACAAAGGAGCATCTGTAATTCCCATTGAACTTACCAGTCTGGCACGGAAGCATCTGTATTTCCCATTGAACATTTCTGACTGAAAAAAAAACCATCTGTATTTCCCGTCGAACATTTCAGACTGGCACAGAAACATCTGTATTTCCCGTTGAATATTTCCAAATTGAACATTTCAGACTGGCACAGAAGCATCTTAATTTCCCATTGAACATTCCTCACTGACAAAGGAGCATCTGTATTTTCCATTGAACATTTCTGACTGACAAAGGAGCATCTGTATTTCCCTTTGAACATATCAGACTGGCACAGAAGCATCTGTATTTCCAATTGAACATTTTTAACTGACAAAAGAGCATCTGTATTTCCCAGTTAACATATCAGACTGGCACAGAAGCATCTGTATTTTCCGTTGAACATTTCAGTCTGGCACGGAAGCATCTGTATTCCCCATTAAACATTTCCGACTGACAAGAGCATCTGTATTTCCCAATAAACATTTCAGACTGGCACAGAAGCATCTGTATTTCCCATTGAATATTTCCAACTGACAAAGGAGCATCCGTAATTCCCATTGAACTTACCAGTCTGGCACAGAAGCATCTGTATTTCCCATCGAACATTTCTGACTGAAAAAAAAACAACATCTGTATTTACCGTCGAACATTTCAGACTGGCACAGAAGCATCTGTATTTCCCATTGAATATTTCCAAATTGAACATTTCAGACTGGCACAGAAGCATCTTAATTTTCCATTGAACATTCCTCACTGACAAAAGAGCATCAGTATTTTCCATTGAACATTTCTGACTGACAAAGGAGCATCTGTATTTCCCTTTGAACATTTCAGACTGGCACAGAAGCATCTGTATTTCCCATTGAACATTTTTGACTGACAAAGGAGCATCTGTATTTCCCATTGAACATTTATAGGAGCTTCTGTATTTTCCATTGAACATTTCAGACAGGCACAGAAGCAGCTGTGTTTCTCATTGAACTATTCCAACTGACAAAGGAGCATCTGTATTTCCCATTGAACATTTCAGACTGGCACAGAAGCATCTGTATTTCCCATTGAACATTTTTGACTGACAAAGGAGCATCTGTATTTCCCTTTGAACATTTCAGACAGGCACAGAAGCAGCTCTGTTTCTCATTGAACTGTTCCAACTGACAAAGGAGCATCTGTATTTCTCATTGAACATTTATAGGAGCTTCTGTATTTTCCATTGAACTTTTATAGGAGCATCTGTATTTCCCATTGAACATTTATAGGAGCATCTGTTTTTTCCATTGAACATTTCAGACAGGCACATAAGCAGCTGTGTTTCTCATTGAACTATTCCAACTGACAAAGGAGCATCTGTATTTCCCATTGAACATTTCAGACTGGCACAGAAGCATCTGTATTTCCCATTGAACATTTTTGACTGACAAAGGAGCATCTGTATTTCCCTTTGAACATTTCAGACTGGCACAGAAGCATCTGTATTTCCCATTGAAGATTTTTGACTGACAAAGGAGCATCTGTATTTCCCTTTGAACATTTATATGAGCTTCTGTATTTTCCATTGAACATTTCAAACAGGCACAGAAGCAGCTGTGTTTCTCATTGAACTGTTCCAACTGACAAAGGAGCATCTGTGTTTCCCATTGAACATTTCAGACTGGCACAGAAGCAGCTCTGTTTCTCATTGAACTATTCCCATTGAACATTTCAGACTGACAATTCCTACGGGTTTGGCAAAGGTTTGGGCACCCAATATTCATCCCCCAAATCTACTTCTAGTTTTATTTTTGAGAGTTGACGAAGATGGGTTGGGGGCAACATTACCAAAAAACTGTCTTCTTTCCTCCAACATAATGGTGTTCTGAGCAATTTTTCACAGTGATAGCTCTAGTTATATAGTATTTATTTATTGCTTTAAGCTTATAAACAAGTGTCTGTGACCTGTGATGTTTTATTGTAGGCAGCTCTGTATGGGGCTGGATGCTGGGCTGTCAACTGGAAGTCAGATGTTAAACCTGGTATTGCAGTAGCAACATCAGGTAAATTTTTTTATACAACTTTGAAGTTTTTAGCTTGACTATTTGAAGAATATGGAGAGCTATTCCACTCACTTGGGTATTGTCATAGGGGTAAGTGTCAAAGCTTGGTTAAAGTTTTGCATGAAAGATCATATCTCAACAGCCATTGTATGTACTGATACTAGACTGGGTGCAACTAACTGTTGAGCTGTATCTCAGTAACAACTTCATGTATTGGACTGAATCTTCACACAATGTTTTCCGGTCATCCAACCTACTGAAATAATCGAGTTAGATAAGTCTCAATTGAATTTAATACAAATAATGGTCCTTTTCTGACTTAGAAAACCCAGTTGAAGAGCTTTCAAGTTGTATCTCTGGAAAAACTATATGTATTAGATTGAGACTTCACACAATGCTTCTTGGTTGAATTTAATGTAAATTATGACTGTTTTTCAGCTTAAAAAACTTTGTTTAAATACTACAGTCAAGTATCAGGCTGTATCTCAATAACAGATGGGTATATACATGTAGTTTGGATTGAAACTTCACACAAGACATCCTTCTTGTCAAAGTTAGAGAACTCTTATTTCAAATGAATTCAAATTTTTGTCCTTATTTGACTTAGAAAATCACCTTAACCATTGCATTTTAGTTGGTAAAATTGCCATAATGAAATTTTACTTTGTAACTAATTGTAATAGAATTACTCATTTACATAAGTCTTGCTGACTTATAGCCATTGTTTGACTCAGTGGACCCACTGTTTTATGGACAGCTTTTGTTTGATATGTAATCAGTTTATAGGGATAATTACAGTCGACATCGTACTTGCGACCACCTCTATTAAGCGATTTTTTTTATTAAACAACAGGTCAGAATCCCTCCGGAATGTTTTCAGGACATAAATTTCTGATGTTACATTTTGTTACTAAGACACAGAACATTTGTTACTGGTAACAAAAATACTAGGGTATGTAGCAACCACCAGATTTAGGCCATATATGAACATATTGGACAAAAGTATCTATTAAGCAACTGGGTACCAAATTCCCGCTGGGCATTTCTTCACTTTTGTACTTGGCAAGTACTTTTTGTACCTGACTGAATGCAATTAACTTTGTTCACAATCTTAAAACAGATTTTGAAATCATACATGCAGTTTTTCGCCCACATGGCATCTACATCGGCTAAACGCAAAGTACATTAATAGTTAAAAATAACTTTTCTCTTCACTTGACTGAAATTCATTAAGAGACCTTTCCATTAAGAGACCACTTTTTAGCAGTCCTTTGGGTGGTCTCTTAATACAGTGTCGACTGTACATCTAAAATAGTATGTTTTCTTTATATAGACATTATTTTACCTGATGGCTCCTTTTCATGAATTTCCATGTTGTCATAGAAACTGGAGCCAACATTGTTCTTGTAAGGAATGATGTAATAGAAGCTTACCTCAATTAGCATTTACCAGTTTTAGAACTGCCTCCTCACTGTTTTGTACTTGATTGAGCAGTTTTATAAAGTTGAAAAATGATACCTGTTTGTTGTTGGTAAATAGGTTTTTCTTGGTAGGTTAAAGACACGTCAATGAAGCAGAAAGTAGGCTTGCTAACAAAATGTTAACCTTTACCCTGCTATATTTCTAAAATAGCCTGTTCCATCATTCAGTTTGGACAGAACCACTTATTATTAAATTGGGTATTCACTGAAACTTTACTGACTGAATAGCAAACTGTGCAGACCATGATCAGCCTGCACAGATGTGCAGGCTGATCTTGGTCTGCACTGTTCGCAAAGGCAAAACCAGTTGTCGCCAGCAGGCTAAAGGTTAATGTATCAAGGTGTTCACTGTTGTCAGGAACAGTCCTTTGAGTGACACCTGTAAAGCTTGGCTAGCAAAAGAAATTAAGTCTTAAAGCAGAAATATATGCTATTATAAACTGTCAAGTATAAACATAGCTCTTTATAAAAAGAAATAAATTAGATACAGAAATTTTTTTAACTTGGTGAAACATTTACTTGAGCTTTTTATCTTCCCTAAAGGGGGCAGCATGTAGTTGCCGCTTTGTTTGCCCATTCGTCCATCCGTCCCACAATTCTTGTTCAGAGTATTTCTCAGCAACTACTGTCTGGAATTCAAACTTCATAGAAAGATTCTTAAGAGGAGATGCACATATTGTCCTTGTGTTGCGGTCAAATGATTTTTTCACCGAGTTACTGCCCTTTGATTATTCAACATTAGAAAACTATAGTGCCATCCAGGATCCTTGTCCAGATTATCTCGGCAACCATTTGCTGAAATTCAAATTTTTAAATATCATAGGAAGCTTCACTCTCAGTCTCAAGAACAGATGCGCATATTTTCTTCATTTCAGATCGGATATTCTTCACTGAGTTATTGCCTTTTGATTATTCAACATTTGTAAATTATAGCAGTAATTCTTGTCTGGAGTATTTTTCAGCAACCGCTGACTTGAATTCAGCGAAACTTCATAGGAAGCTTCACTCGCAAGAAGAGATGTGCATAATCTTTTGCATACTTTTTCTCAAGCAACTATATGCTGCAGTATGTGACAAGTCAATGAATTCTGCTTTTGTGCTCTTAATATGCAGTAATCATACTTAGGGGAGCATTCATCAGTTTTACCAATATTTTCTTGTTTACATAGTTCAAAATAAAAGCCTTCTTACCTATACATATGTGTGTGTTTCAGGAACAGGTGAACATCTCATGAAAACTTTGCTAGCACGGGAATGTTGTCAATGTTTACAGCAAGATGATTTCACTGAAAATGCTTTCAAAACTGTATTCCAGGATCAATTTTTAGGTGAGTCAAGTTAGGGAACTTTTTATTGACAACAGATTATCCTTCAGATATTTGGATGATGGATATTTAACCACAGTGACTCAAGTGATGCCCTGCTGGCTCCATTTTTGTGCAGCTGAACTCTGAACCATTGTAAATCTGATGATAAACAGTACAAATGCATTGATTATTTAATCAATAAACAATTGTAAGAACACATCAGAATATAGATTTTACTCATGATTTCAACAAGGCTTTTGCAGAATTTTTATATTCATGTTTTTCTACCAAAGGGCTCTTTAATAGAATTCATTAATGGTTAGTTAAGTTAATTCCAGAGAACTTAATGTATTTCTGGCTTAATGCCATGACATCTGAAGCTGAAGATCAGGTGTTTCTTGTTACCTTTTACATTTGAATTCTGAAAACACCACACAAATATAGAGTGACAGAATATACGAGACAGATTACTGGCAATAAGATACTGATTCACATCAAGCATACAGAAATAGGACTAACAGTTTTATTAGCTCACCTGTCACATAGTGACAAGGTGAGCTTTTGTGATCACCCTTCGTCCATCGTCCGTCGTCAGTCCATGCGTGCGTGCGTGCGTCAACAGTTCCTTGTCTGCACGATAGTGGTTTCATTTATGATTTTATTTTAACCAAACTTGCACACAACTTGTATCACCATAAGATCACGGTTCCTTTCTTCAACTGGCCAGATCCCATAATGGGTTCCAGAGTGATGCCCCACTGAAAGGGCCAAAATTAGCTATTTTGACCTTGTCTGCACAATAGCAGCTTTATTTATGATTTGATTTTTACCAAACTGGCACACAACTTGTATCACCACAAGATCTTGGTTCCTTTCTTGAACTGGCCAGATTCCATTATGGGTTCCAGAGTTATGGCCCCTGAAAGGGCCAGAATTAGCTATATTGACCTTGTCTGCACAATAGCAGCTTCATTTATGATTTTATTTTAACCAAACTTGCACACAACTTGTATCACTATAAGATCTTGGTTTCTTTCTTGAACTGGCAAGATTCCATTATGGGTTCCAGAGTGATGGCCCCTGAAAGGGCCAAAATTAGCTATTTTGACCTTGTCTGCACAATAGCAGCTTCATTTATGATTTGAATTTAATCAAACTTGCACAAAACTTGTGTCAACATAAGATCTCGGTTCCTTTCTTGATCCGGCCAGATCCCGTAATGGGTTCCAGAGTTATGGCCCCTGAAAGGGCCAAAATTAGCTATTTTGACCTTGTCTGCACAATAGCAGCTGCATTTATGATTTGATTTTAACGAAACTTGCACACAACTTGTATCACCACAAGATCTTGCTTCCTTTCTTCAACTGACCAGATTCCATCATGGGTTCCAGAGTTATGGCCCCTTAAAGGTCCAAAATTGGCTATTTTGGCTTTTGCAGCCATATATAGACTTCATTTTTGGTTTGATTTGATACAGACTTCCAAAATATCTTCAACAACAATAAATCTTGGATTCCATGACAAATCAGATCCAATCGTAGGTTCCAGAGTTATTTTATATCTGATTACCTCCCCTGATTGTAATCAAAATGGATTTATATCAGTAAGTACTTATAGGACTTATTTGAAATTTCATTATTGTTATTAGTTGGACTAAGACAATCAGGGTAGATAACTATGGACTGATTTTATGTCAAATTACCTCCCTTTATTTCAAATTAAAATGGTATATCTCCATAACTAATGAAGATACTGATCTGAAATTTCATTTATGTCAACAGATTTATTCGGCAGATCCTTCTTTTGTTCACTTACAATATTTATTTTTTTAATTACTTCCCTTTTACGCTACTATAAATAGCTTATTTTTAGTAACTTTTTTATTATTGGCCGTAGGGAAAAACCGAGACCACTTTTCTGTTGTACAACATGGATGGTTTCTCCAATTTTTAGGTGTATTTTGACATATCTATACCTTGTAAGAATTTTTTTTCTTTTTGGTTAAATTTCTTCCCTTTGTTGTTCCTGTCCTTTGGACTTTGATATTTTTTCTGAGGACCTTCATGTCCTCAAGTGCAGTGATAACAGGTGAGCAATATAGGGCCATCATGGCCCTCTTGTTTAGATTATGTTATTTTTAGAAACATATGCAGGTCAAAGACATAAGAAATATCAATATATATAAAGCTTCTGACACCAAACAGTACAAGACAACCAAAGTCTCAAAACAAGGGTCAGACTACGTGTATGTATATATATCTAGGAAGGTTTGAAATTCGTTAGTGCATTATTTATTGAGGAACACTAAAGAAAATGCATTTATTATAATAAGGTGATGACTAAAAAATTAAAAATCTATTAATTTCAGATTCAGAATTTTTACATGATACTAAAGAGAAATTTGGAGGAATCTTGGCACTCAAATTTGATAGGTCTGACACTGGCAGCAGGCACTGTGGTAATGTAAAAATAGTATCTTTCTATTTATCATGTTGGTAATTATAAAAATCAGTTTAGCTTTTAAAAGTTACGTTTTGATAATTGTTATACTAACTGTATATATAATTCTAGCTTATATGCATTTGAAAATTTTGGATCCTTGTATGTTCCTGTCAAGTTGCCAGAGCTAAAAAACAGGAAAAAACATTTATAGTTCAAACAACTTCTTAAAAACTACTAAATGGAAGAAGGAGGGGTATATTGTTCTGCAGATGTGGATCGGTCGGTCTTTATGTAGTCCAATCCATTTCTGGGTGATAACTCAAGAATGCTTGGGCCTAGGATCATGAAAGTTGATAGGGAGGTTGGTCATGACCAGCAGATGATCCTTTTTGATTTGAGATTGGTAGGACACAGGTCAAGGTCACAGTAACCCTGAACAGTTAAACTGTTTCCGGATGATAACTCAAGAACGCTTTGGCCTAGGATCATGAAAGTTGATAGGGAGGTTGGTCATGACCAGCAGATGACCCCTGTCGATTTTGAAGTCAGTAGGCCAAAGGCCAAGGTCACAGTGACCAGGAACAGTTAAACGGTTTCCGGATGTTAACTCAAGAATTCTTAGGCCTAGGATCATGAAAGTTAATAGGCAGGTCGGTCATAACCAGCAGATGACCCCTATTGATTTTGAGGTCAGTATGTCAAAGGTCAAGGTCTCAGTGACTTTGAATAGTTAAACCATTTCCAGACGATAACTTGAGAACACTTGGGCCTAGGATCATGAAACTTGATAGGGAGTTTGATCATGATCAGCAGATGACCCCTATAGATTTTGAGGTCAGTAGGTCAAAGGTCAAGGTCACAATGACCCGGAACAGTTAAACAGTTTCTGGATGATAACTCAAGAACACTTGGGGTCTGGGATAACGAAACTTGATAGGGAGGTTGATCATGATCAGCAGATGACCCCATTAATTTTAAGCTCAGAAGGTCAAGGTCAAGGTCACATTGACCCAGAACAGTAGAGTGTACAGTGACCAAATAATTTCTGTTCTTTGTGCAATTACTGAATGCATCAAGGGGGGCATTTCATGTTCTATGAGCTCTTGTTAACTTAGAAATTTTGGTTAAAGTTTTTATAAAGTCCAACATCTTCATTTCATAAGAAATTCAATTGAACCTTACCTTACTGCACTCGTTCATTGTGACAGCCTACATTAGTTTGACAAAATGCGTAAGTCTATCTGTAGCATTTCCACAGTTATGCCCCTTTCTTATGTAGAAATTTTCGTGAAAGTTTTTCAAAGAGTACAATACTATGTTTTAAACCATTACAGTTACTAAATTAAAACTTCACACATCTCCCAGGTAATAAACAAGGTTAAAGCATTAAGTCCCATAACCCTTACATGAATTTTAACAAAGTAATCCCCCTTCTTGGACTCAGAAAATGTAGGTTGAAGTTTTGCATGCAAATTGTTCTCTCCAAAGTCAATTCAGATGTTGAATTGAAACTTTATACATTGTATGAGGTGGATAAATCATGGTGGAAGGTGCATTTGCCTTAACTCTGAATTGTATTGGCAAAGTTATGCCCCTTTTTGGCCTTTAAGTCATATCAGTTCTTTGTCTAGTATTTCTTATATAGAGGGGATATTTGTTTGTTTCAGTGTAAGATTGTAATATCTTTCATGGTTGAACACCAGATGCATGCAATGTATTATTGAGTGAAAGATATTTTGATCTTACATGTAAAGCAAATTCTTTTTATTTCATGTTTGACTAAATTTACCCATTTTTGGTCTGTTACCAGTGAAAAATGCATTTGATATTTTTCAGTATGAAAGTACTAGATATATTGCACTCAAATATTTCAATAATGCATGTTTTTTTTTTAGTTGTAACATTGGATTGGATGATACCGAGCCCGGATTGGTGAGGGTACCAACGTATCCTGAGAGATTCTGAAGATGTTATAACACGAAATTAACATGTGCTAACACTTTTTTAGTATAAAACGCATAAAAACTTATAAATTGGTATAATTGTTTTAGTATGTTGACGTCATTTCCTTTTGAAGTATCAGTTTTGGGGATATAATACATATTATGCCCTTGCCACTGAACGTGCATATGTAAATAATAATTATCCCCCGCCGATGAAATCGGGAGGGGGGTATTGAAATGGCATTGTCCGTGTGTGCGTCCGTTCGTCCGCAGCCATTTCTCAGTAACTAGCAGGTAGAATTTCATGAAACTGGAAATAAACATGAACCAACATACTGCGATGATGCCCATCAAGTTTTTATCTGGGTCTGCCCCTTATTTCCAGAGTTATGGCCCCTGAAATAGTCAAAAATGCACATTTTCGTCCGTCCGCAGCCATTTCTCAGTAACTAGCTGGTAGAATTTCATAAAACTTGAAATAGACATGAACCAACATACTGCGATGATGCCCGTCAAGTTTTTATCTGGGTCCGCCCCTGATTTTCAGGGTTATGGCCCCTGAAATAGTAAAAAATGTACATTTTCATCTGTCTGCAGTCATTTCTCAATAAGTAGCAGGTAGAATTCATAAAATTTGAAATAAACATGAACCAATATACTGTGATGATGCCCTTCAAGTTTTTTTTGGATTGGTCAATTTTTCTTAGAGTTATTGCCCTTTAATTGTTTTAAAATCCACAGATTTGTACGTAACAAACCAACCTATTGGTGAAATTTCATTTACTTCTTTCATTCTTTTCCATGAACATTTATTATAAACATGTGAAGCATGTACCCACACCTGGTCACCACCTTGCCTTGGTCACACCCTCCCCCCTCCCAACGTACTTTTTGTTTTTCAAACCTTCCATGAATATTTATCAACATGCAAAGTTGTACCGTTCCCCCAACTCACTCCTCCACCCAGTCATGCTTACCAACCCGATCATGCATCCAGCCACCCCCCCCCCCATAATTTTATATCACCTGGTCCCCCTCGCAGCCCCCCCCCCCCCCCCAAAAAAAAAAAAAACATTCATTTTCTGTTAAATTGATTTTAACTAATGAAATTATTTGCTTCTTAGTAACATCAACTTTTTTGCTGGATATATTTTTTTGCCATTCCTCACCACAAACCCTTTCGGCGGGGGATACCAATTCATCGAATTTGCTTGTTCCCTGTATTTTCAGAATTGCTATGGGGTCATACAACAGACAGCATGTGTATAGGATTTATGAGTAGTAACTCAAAAGTAAAGGTATGGTTATTTAGTGTTAGAAGATAACTTCAATGTTTCCTTGGAGATAAATGTAAAATGATCTGCTGATTTATTGAGAGGTTGAAAGGAGATTACCTTAATTTTGTTACTAAGTGTTAAAATGATGATTTAAGCTTCAAATTATGTTTATTGTTTGACCCACCTTTTCAGCAACAAGGTTTTTTTTTAACCCTTTGCCTGCTGGGGGCAGTAATTCTGCCTTTGCGACCAGTGCAGACCAAGATCAGCCTGCACATCCATGCAGTCTGATCATGGTCTGCACAGTGCGCTATTCAGTCAGTAAATTTTCGGTAAACACCCCTTCGAATAATACATTGTATTGCCCAAATTGAATGATGGACCAGTCCATTATAGAAATTTAGTAGGCTAAGGGTTAAATATATAATAAGGCCATAATTATGTCATTCTTAATAGCTTTTGGGTGGTGTCTGAAGATATTTAATGAACTTGAATTTATTAAGAAATTTTTATTACTTTTAAGTTTATTGTCAAAAACAACTTTGATGTGATGTGTGGTAGGTTGGGGGAAGGGAAATGTGCATTTCAAATCCAGTCATTTCGCCTACCAAAAGAAAAAGTTTCAATATCAACTTTGTTAATGGATTGTTATTAAGTGCTGTAAAATCAAGATTTCCATTTAAACTTTTGTAAAATTTAGAAAAAAAATTGCGTAAGGAGATAATAAAGCCATCAAACAGACATTTTCAGTGATATCTATATAATTCAATCATTTAACTGATACATACCACAAAAAATTTCAATTAAGTTTTTTTTAGCTCACCTGAGCACAAAGTGCTTAGTGTGAGCTGTTGTTACCACTCACTGTCAGGCGTCAGTCTGTCATCCATCCATCCATCCATCCATCCACACTTTTCTTCAAAGAACATCTCTTCTTAAACCATGTGGTGGAAGTTGATGAAATTTGGCCTGGATGTTCCTTGGGTGGTCTCACACAGTTCCGCTTGGTTGCGCATAGGGCAGCCAGAGCTAAAAGTAGAAAAAAATCTTCATACAACATCTTTTAATCCGCTTGTTCGTTTTTGAAATAATTTCACACAAATGGTCTTTATGTAGTAAAAACAACTAATTCTCATGTGTTTCCATAACTTATAGCCTGTCAGTAACAAGTTTCAAGGTTGAAAGCCTTGTTAAGAAATATAGCAATAATTTTCTGATATGTAAGAGAGTTCTTTTTGTTGTTTTTTTTCATAGGATCTGAGGGCCAGGTGTCTTTGAAAATCTCCTTGTCAAAATCTGCTAGCCTGCTTTTAAAATAATTTTACAGAAATGTTTCTGGGGTTACACTTTTAAGATTGTACACATTTATACTCAATGTCTACATCAGTAAATAATACAAAGTTGTTACTTGGTTTAAATATTATTTTATTTTGGCATAAATGGCCTTAACAAACACCAGACTGAAAAGTATGACTAGATAAGAATAATGACATATTTCGAAGTATATACATAGATGAACTTAAATCAGATAAGTCTGGTGTAGAAAGTGAGCCAGTATGCCTCCTTCTTTCTTGGGTGTAGAGGCTTTAGATTAAAGCCTAACGCCCAAAAGAACATAATGATTTTTGGTGCAAAGCTTCTTCCATAAATCTTATGTTTAGCCCCAAGAAAGAAGGTGGGAATCCTTGTTGAGCAATACTTAAGTCAAAGATATGTATTCTTTATTACATAAACTTCCATTTATTCTGTTTTGTCAAAAAATATGGCCACCAGGTGCATGGTCGCTTTTTCTTATATGTATGTAGTGGTAACTTTAAAAATCTTTGTGTTTGATATTGTTTCTTAGTATCCTATGTCATCATTCCCCCAGCCTCTTTCCCTGCCTACCTCCATGCCCAACATACTTACACACAGAAAACACTGGCACTACTTCAAAATAATTTCACAGACATTTTCCTTGCATAACCATCTATCAAAACTGTTAAAGCAAGTGGTGAAACTCAGGTGAGCAATCTAGGGCCATCATTGCCCTCTTAACAAACAAAAAACAGTTATTTATTAGGTGGATCATGCAATATGTATCATGTATATGTAATTTGGTTTTAACAAACAATCTGAGTAATTTTGATGTTGTTCTTGAGATGCAGGCAAAGTAGCCATCTGGTCAGAACAAACATTTCAGTTAAGTCTTTAAATCATTGCAATGTAAAAGTATCTCTATATGGTTTTCCAATTTTACCTTTCACTTTAATTTGCCTTTTATTTCAGACAGTGATCTCTAGATTAGAAGACGATAAAAAAGCTGGAACCACTTTTGTTATGGAAGGAAAAACAGTTAAATTGTGATTTTAGGAAGTATATCGGGTTTTTAAAAAATAAAATTGTAACAATTAAATCCTTCTTCTTTATATTTACATCCATCCTCATGCGCCATGATTGCAACTATTTGAATCCTAGGCAACCAGTTGCACAGTTGGTTTCTCCGGCCAAAGATGAAGAAATAGACTTGGCATTGTCTGTCCTGCCATCCAGAGCCATACCTAAGTAGTGCTTTTATATTTATATGAAATATGGTAGAAATGTTAACTGCTGTAGATAAAAGCCATCTTGAAAGTTTCAGTCAGACTGCCTGAGGAAAAGTCAAAATTATTATGGATACCATATCAATTAAGAGACCACTTGTATAAAGATAAAGAGATCACTTCTGTGTCACCAAGTATATTAATTAGCTACAACTTTCAAGCTTTCGCAGTATAACTTGGTACCACTTGATAAGGATCCTTATTGTTTTTGGGATCAATAGGTAAAAGGCCTAGATCACAATGACCAGGACACTGAAAATGGTTTTGTGACTGTAAGTCATAAAGTATATTAGGTAGTGCTTTCAAACATCACACAATGATTATCAGTAGAGGAAGGTCTATTGGTTTTGGGTTCAGTAGCTCAAGTGTCAAGGTCAGAGGGAAATCATTAAATTTCTGGGTATTTTTGTTTGTTTCTGGGCTGTTAGTCATAGAGTGTATTAGCTACAGCTTTTAACTTAACAGGATGACATACACCACTTGAGGAGGATCTTGGGGTAATATTGAAATCAATACATGAAAGGTCGTCACAGTGACCTGGAGACTATAGCTTCCAGACTAAATCATTCAGTATAATAGCTACAGCTTTCTTACTTTACACAATGACTATTGCAATAGAGGAAGATCCCTATCTATTTTGTGGTCAGAGACTTAAAGGTCATGGTCACAGGGACCTGACTTAATTTTTGGTATTTGTACGTTTCTGGAAC
The DNA here is from genome assembly GCF_021730395.1 of Mercenaria mercenaria. Classification (NCBI taxonomy): domain Eukaryota; kingdom Metazoa; phylum Mollusca; class Bivalvia; order Venerida; family Veneridae; genus Mercenaria; species Mercenaria mercenaria. Next base: position 11,408,492 of record NC_069361.1, on the reverse strand, counting down.
TTCAAGTCAGAAAGTATAATACCTACAACTTCCAAACTCTGCACAGTGACGACTAGGAAGATCCCTACGGTGTTTTGGTCAATGGCTCCATGTCAAGGTAGCATTGATCTTTTTAACCAGGTTTTCAAAAAAAAACTTATTAGATTGGTGAAGTCGTTGGGTGGCTGGCGACGTCAGCTTTTAGTTTCTGCTCAGTAACTTGTGTTAGGAGTGACCGAGTCAAATGAAACTTTGTATATAGATAGTTTGCATAGAGACAGAGTTTGAGAGGTAACTATGGTCAAGGCCAAGGCCACTGTTGTTAAAAATAGAAAAAAGGTTTCCTCTTGATAACTTTAGTTTGCATTGATGTATTGAAATCAAACTTGGCGTATAATTAGCTTGTAGGAAAACCAAAGTTGGGATTGTATATTGGGTCAGTGGGATCAAGTTCGAGGTCAGCATAACTTAAATAATCTTCATACTTAGAACATTTCTCAGTGGTGCAGTTGACTAAAGCGTTGGCCCAAAGCTTATTTTTGTGCTGTGGAACGGATTGGAGGCAGTTCAAACCCCACTGAGATCCTTTTTTTTAGCTCACCTGTCACAAAGTGACAAGGTGAGCTTTTGTGATCGCGCGGTGTCCGTCGTCCGTCCGTCCGTCCGTAAACTTTTGCTTGTGACCACTCTAGAGGTCAAATTTTTCATGGGATCTTTATGAAAGTTGGTCAGAATGTTCATCTTGATGATATCTAGGTCAAGTTCGAAACTGGGTCACGTGCCATCAAAATCTAGGTCAGTAGGTCTAAAAATAGAAAAACCTTGTGACCTCTCTAGAGGCCATATATTTCACAAGATCTTCATGAAAATTGGTCAGAATGTTCACTTTGATGATATCTAGGTCAAGTTCGAAACTGGGTCACGTGGGGTCAAAAACTAGGTCAGTAGGTCTAAAAATAGAAAAACCTTGTGACCTCTCTAGAGGCCATATTTCTCAATGGATCTTCATGAAAATTGGTCAAAATGTTCATCTTGATGATATCTAGGTCAAGTTCGAAACTGGGTCACGTGGGGTTAAAAACTAGGTCAGTAGATCTAAAAATAGAAAAACCTTGTGACCTCTCTAGAGGCCATATTTTTCATGAGATCTTCATGAATATTGGTCAGAATGTTTACCTTGATGATATCTAGGTCAAGTTCGAAACTGGGTCACGTGGGGTCAAAAACTAGGTCATTAGGTCTAAAAATAGAAAAACCTTGTGACCTCTCTAGAGGCCATATTTCTCAATGGATCTTCATGAAAATTGGTCAAAATGTTCATCTTGATGATATCTAGGTCAAGTTCGAAACTGGGTCACGTGGGGTTAAAAACTAGGTCAGTAGATCTAAAAATAGAAAAACCTTGTGACCTCTCTAGAGGCCATATTTTTCATGAGATCTTCATGAATATTGGTCAGAATGTTCACCTTGATGATATCTAGGTCAAGTTCGAAACTGGGTCATGTGGGGTCAAAATCTAGGTCAGTAGATCTAAAAATAGAAAAACCTTGTGACCTCTCTAGAGGCCATATTTCTCAATGGATCTTCATGAAAATTGGTCAGAATGTTCACCTTGATGATATCTAGGTCAAGTTCGAAACTGGGTCACGTCCGGTCAAAAACTAGGTCAGTAGGTCTAAAAATAGGAAAACCTTGTGACCTCTCTAGAGGGGATATTTTTCAATGGATCTTCATGAAAATTGGTCAGAATGTTTACCTTGAAGATATCTAGGTCAAATTCGAAACTGGGTCACGTGGGATTAAAAACTAGGTCAGTAGATCTAAAAATAGAAAAACCTTGTGACCTCTCTAGAGGCCATATTTTTCATGAGATCTTCATGAATATTGGTCAGAATGTTCATCTTGATGATATCTAAGTCAAATTCGAAACTGGGTCACGTGGGGTCAAAAACTAGGTCAGTAGGTCTAAAAATAGAAAAAACCGTGTGACCTCTCTAGAGGCCATATTTCTCAATGGATCTTCATGAAAATTGGTCAAAATGTTCAGCTTGATGATATCTAGGTCAGGTTCGTAACTGGGTCATGTGGGGTCAAAAACTAGGTCAGTAGGTCGAAAAATAGAAAAACCGTGTGACCTCTCTAGAGGCCATATTTTTCACGAGATCTTCATGAAAATTGGTGAGAATGTTCACCTTGATGATATCTAGGTCAAGTTTAAAAGTGGGTCACGTGCCTTCAAAAACTAGGTCATTAGGTCAAATAATAGAAAAACCTTGTGACCTCTCTAGAGGCCATATTTTTCAATGGATCTTCATGAAAATTGGTCAGAATTTTTTATCTTGATGATATCTAGGTCACCTGTGCTCAAAAACTAGGTCACTATGTCAAATAATAGAAATAACGACGTCATACTCAGTTGAACACTGGGTCATGTGGGGATAGGTGAGCGATTCAGGACCATCATGGTCCTCTTGTTTGTGACGAAATGGTCATTTTAAAGATATTGGGTCAAGGTCAAGGTCACAGTTACTAAAGCTAGATATTTTTTTCAATGTGAACATCAAAAAGTTGGTTTCCAGTGTATAGTTTAAGTTTTGACCTAATTACTGGCACCAAACTTCGTGTACAGCAAGCTTTATATCTAAAGATTTTAGCTTTAGATGATGTTTTGGGTCACTGTTACTAAAAGTAGAAAAATGACTTCCACTCAATATCTTTAGTTTAGTTACTTGTGTTGTCAGTAAACTTTGTGTGTAGATAACTTTTATTAAACACAAAGGTTGGGAATGTATTTGGGGATCACTTGGGTCAGGGTCAAGGTCACTGTAACGTAAAAAGAAAAATGGTTTCTGTTCAATACCTCTTACTTGGAATGAGATAAGTTAATTAGTGTTTCTCTGTGGCACAGTGGTTTAGAGTGTTGGGCTGAAGATAACTTTTGTGTTGCAGAACAGATGGGTTGCATTTCAAATCCCTCTGAGCACCTTTTTTCCTATAAAAAAGTCATTATAATGCCATTTGGCCAAGGTCAATGTCATAGTTAAAATAAAAAATGTAGGTCAGAAATTAAAATGATTAACTTCGTGTTTGCGTGTCTTCTAAACCGCTAAAAGGATTTTCATAAAGCTGTTCTCAGTTATTTACCACATGAAGATGTGAAGACAACTTGCAAAGCACACTATTCAGGTCATAGGTCAAGATCACTATTAGAGGTCAAACATCAAATAACTTTAAATCATGCCCACTCCTTTTTTTCAAAGCCACTTGAATGAATTTCGTACAGTTGGAATCAGCTGTTATCATCGTCCAGGTGATATGCAGAGTGCAAACTCGGGTCACTTAAGTTCAAGTTCAAGGTCACACATAGAGCTTAGAGATCAAAGATCAAATAGCTTAAATTTGTGTCGCTCCATATCTTTTTAACCACTGGAAAGATGTTCATAAAGCTAGCAATGAAGACGACTTGCGGAGAGCAAAACACAGCAGCTCGCTAGATTCAAGTTACCATGTGAAGGCCAAACGTAATAATCATCACAACATTTTGCTTTCTTTGTATTGAAGCGGTGTCTGGGGGTATCAATCGCCTTTAGGTTTAGCACTAACTTTATAAGCAGGAAAAAATGCTATTGCTTACAATTGTCACGTGCAACGTAAATTCCTTCATGTATGGTTAATTCTGGAGCGGACTGTTAAAAAACCAGTTCATACCATTTTAACTTTTGACATCAAAGTATGACATTGACCTTCTAGGGGTTTGGAAGTTGCACATTTATGGGGAACATTTGTGTCCGGTATTATTAAAATATCTTGATGAAAGTTTGAGTTACAAGTAACGGACAGGAGAAAAATGTTGACCTTTATCCTCCTTGCGATATTCTACATGGTTTAATTAAATTGTATAGAAGTGTTTTGAATATTGTTGACAGACATATCCCACTTTTATCCATACTCTACAAGATGTTAGGCATTTTGCTGTGAACATGGCTGTTGACTAAAGAGCTTGAATATTGCATTTTAGTTTAAATATCATTATTTTATGAAATAAGTATGTAGTGGAACAATATCCTTTAACAAACAAAAAGTACACCAAAGGTATTAATTTGCATGTCAGTAAAATTTGGCTTGTTTCAGATAATGTCACAAAGATGCAGTGTTAACTCTCCTAGGTTCTTGGTATAAATAACTGTATCCATCTATACAAGAACTTGTATTAGACTTATGTATGAAGTTCTGACGCAGTGATCTCGTTGATTGTTGTCACATTTAATTACAACTACGTGTGTTTTTGTCATACATAGTGAATTACGAATGTACATACATGTAGTGAGTAGGTTATAGGAAAAAGATGTTTCCTTTTGTGAAGAAAGCACCAAACTTTGTATGTAACTATTTTGAAGTATGCTGATTCCAAAAAAAGGAGGAGACACGCTGTTCGCTAACCTCAATTAGCTTAAAATGGGGCCCCAAAAAGGGACCTATATTTTATTTATTTTAATCCTATATTTTTGTAAGCAATGTCCAAAAGGTTAATTTATAACCTAGATAAGTAACTATTATTGACATAATATTTATTTAGTTACATTTTATACACATTTGATATATAGGACACTGACAAATGACATAGATGAGGCCCTAAAAGAGAGGGGGATGGGGGAATTGTTTAAAAATTTCATTTACAGGATGACTTTATTTTTAAGTGTGAATATTATATCACTCAAGTAAACAAAACTAATTTTAGTATTTAATTATATCAAAATATTATTTAAACATTCTTTACATTTTGAGGTTCATTAAGGGTATTTTATAAAACAAGTTCACATATAGGTACATAGTGTAATTCATATAACCAACTTTACAGTACTTACACTTTACATGGAGTACCGATAGTTCGATTTCCCTATGAATATTATTATTAAGCATTCAAAAGAGTAGCTAAAGAAGGGGTTATTTTGTGTTTTTCTTGTAAATTCAATAACTAATGTAAATTCATGTAAAACGTATTACGGTATACGAAACATAATTTCTATGTTTTTCAAGACAATTAATGACTTCAAGCTAAAAGCATACGATGATCCTTATGCTTTCTTTACAAAAGAAAATGGAATATGAGCTAAATGTATTGTTGTATTTATTATTGCTAATTTATACTATATTCAATGATACTAATTTATTTGAATTTGATTAAGATTTCAAAGTTTAAAATCAGTCTAAATTCCGCTTTCTTAAAAATAGCACTGGTATTGTATGATAGATTAATCTTTGTACGGTTTGAACCAATGACCTTCCTATTGATCTGACAACATCTTTACCACTAGACGGTCTCCCTCACTGAACCACTCCACAGAGCAGTGATTTCCTGCAGACACCCCAAGAACGCAAATAGTTACATATAAAAATATGTTTAAGATGAAAATATGATACAGAAATAAAGAAAGTCATACCAAATAGAGTTAAATGTAAATTTTTAAGGTAAAGATTAATCGATAAGTTTATAAATAATGTCTCCTTAAAATATACTGAGCTACAGTTATCTTGCATATTAAGCCTTTTGATAAATAACGAAATAGTGTATTTTCTGTCTTAGGTTACAAATCGGCCAATATAATAATATTATGTATCTGAAAAACTTACAAAAGTTGAAAGAAAAGTTACGGTCAGGTTACCCTAAACAAACAACTTTTAATTTTATGCGTAACAACCCTTTCAATATTTAACTAAAACTGTAATTTTCCAGTATTTCACTCTCTAGCACACATGTCTTCAAAATGTCTAAGTACACAGGATTGGCTTGATGCATTTATATCTGACTTTGTATGTATTCTTGTAGTTACATTGATGAGTTTCCTCCAATTTATAGCAGTTAATTATGAAGCATATTGCATAATTACAGCCAAGTACCAGTTCTCTTGACCATTTCCAGTTCAAAGGATTAGCAAACTGCAATGTCAATGTATGCTATAAATGCCTGTCTACAACCTGTTTGATACAATGTTATTTGCTACATGCGTGAACATCTCTCAGGGGGTTGCTTTCATTACGTCTAATTGCTTAAGAAAATATATTCTCTGGCTTCATTTTGATATTTCTTTGCATGATAGAACAACCTATCCTTCCAGTTGTCATGTGCGCTTCTTGAATCTTTTAAAACGGTATAACCATAAGTAAAGAATCCTATGCCTTTCAAACGTATGAGACAGTATCACAACAAGATAATGCATTATAAAGAATGTTGACTTTAAGTCTTACGTTCTTGGATGTGTCTTTTCCTGTTGGATATTTGTCTTGTTTTTATGCCAAAAAGACGGCTTGCTACGGAATTAGTCAACATGTACTAGAACTGTTTGGAACGGCCAAATGAAGCTACAGCTTACAACTAGCAAACTGTTTTACTATAGAAAATAACAGTGTGTATCAGTGTTGGTTGCTCGTAAGATTATCCCCTTGTGGTTTTGTTTTTTTATGCATCTGCGGCAAACAAATGTGTACCATGTCGCACGCATACCAGTTAGTGCATCACATGTTGTGACTTCAAACTTTTGGAACAATACATGGTCATGTTATAAACAAAGGTATCAAGCTGTAAGTCAGTAAATGGTGCCAGATACCATTCTAGTTCCAAAAGGAAATAGACAGCATGAAAACATCTAAATTACCTGATGTTCACATTTCTAATGTTTATAATTATACGAAGCCATGTTTGGGGAGAGACATTAATGTATGAACATACTAAATAGCTGGCCTTCTTTATTCTAGATAAAATTGACAAATTTCAAATGGCTACAGCACAGAGCAGGACCCGTTTTAAATGTCTGTAGCTTACATTTTTACATTTTCTTAAAGAATATTGTCAGTGCTGAAAAAAAAACATCAAAAGAAAATTGGGGCTCATGTACTTCAGTCAAACAAACCAACTACAATATGAACTAAAAATGATACCCCAAATTGTATGACCTACATTTCCATAATAAATCTGTTATGCTATCATATTATTGCGAAAATGCTTCCTATATGTCAAAAAAAAAATGTAAAAAAGGAAGGAAAAAAGCTCTACAGAGCAATGTAGGAGGACTTTTTGAATGCGCCATTTTGCGACTATCATGATTTTTTTCCGCGCCAGTTTTCTATCTAGTTTCTTAATTGTGACCCTTGCATTGCTTAATTCTGTTGAATCTAAATTGACCAGTAATGACACTTGACTTTCATTACTATGTACACTTCATAGAACCAATCAAATGCCAGTGCAATAACACATTCATGTAAATATAAATTTGTCAAACAAATGTATTAGAGAAGTACCGGAAAACCTATTACAATTCTTAGATATCTATTGAATGGGTGTAAATATAAGTTTCGTTTATTTTATGGGTTTTTGGATGAGTCATTTGATTTGAAAACATGATTATTTCACATACTGTTATGTAACATAAAAAATGTTCCATTGAAAGGCCTCTCTTTTTTATATAAATCTATTGCCCTAATAAATCCAGATATATAGGTTACCTCATGGACCTAAACATGTGAATATTTTTACTTTTTTGATATTTTATATATAAGATCCATGAATTCTGTTTCTTTACTTATGTTAAGTTCAGTAATATGATATTTGAACGAATGAAATAAATTAATTTGCCCTTAAAATGTGATTTTTAACAATTTTCCCTTGAAGGACCTCGTATTATTTTTCCTGAATCATGTATATTGAATGTGTATAAAATCTAATTGAATAAACTTTGTTTCAAGGGTTATAATTGGTTAAGGTAATGAATTAACATTTTTGAAATTTTCTAGATATATTTAATTGAAATAAATAAAAGGTAGTTCCCCTTTTGGGGCCTCATGTTTTGGTCTATTCAAGCCAACAAATCGTATATGTAGTCCATTTCTGATCCAGTATACTTTATAATACTTAAATACAAACTTTCATGCTTTCTTCATAAGAAACATCTTTTCACACGCACTTTTGAATTTAAACATACAGTAAAATCTGATTACCTCCCTATTTAGTATGTATCTGGAAAAATAAGAGTATTATGTAGTAAACTTTGTATATTTGTCAATACCAAATGGTTGTTTGTCTATGCTAGTGATATGTTATCCATGTTTAGATCATATGAAACATTACTTTATAGATAAATTTCAATTTAAAGGAAAAAATTTTTTTTCAAGACATTTTTACCTCCCTTTTTTAAACTAATTTAAAAGGAGGTTCCAGGGCAGATATAGCGTGTCTCCTCCTCTTGTAGGATTTGGGATACCTTCTAGTAATTTCAGGCAAAATTTGGTGCTTTCTTCACAAACGGGAACATCTTTGCCATTTTTTGTTCCATATCTTACTCGCTAATGTGCTAATATCCTTTTGAGTGGACTTTGACGTTCTGACATAGCACCACCACCAGCTTCATGTTGTGTCTTTTTATATTATGTATTTAGAACATTGGGAATACTTTGGAGAGACCTTGAACAAAGTCAAAGTCAGTAACAGTATTCAGTTTTATCAATTTTAACTTCTGCGTAACTTTTTCTTATGTATTTTAAGTGTTTGTACAGCCAACAAAATTCATGCTCACAATAACACTTAATTAGAGTATATCAAAAACGGGAACATATGCACGAAAACTTTTAGCCGCCATGACTCTAAATTATAGATTCACATCACAAGCTATGTGCACCCAGAGCCTGTCCACGCAACCATGTCCAATCGTTACTTAGAGAAAGCGAATCGGTAACACAAGATCTTACTGCCAATGATCCTGTGGCTTCTACGTTATCCAGGAAATGCCTTTTTATCGGGCTTTCGACAAAGTGAATCCATAAAGTATGACGTAACCCATGTTACAGTACTCTGGAAGTACTAATAATGTATTTGGCAGAAAAGTATTTTTTCCAAGCATTCGATAGTGTTTACCTCATTTTGTAAGCTTTTCCGAATAAATTAAGACAATAAACGGGGAAATTCCATGAAAATCATGTTTTCAAACATTGCATCACGCCAACATGTTCTATTTAAAAAGAGCCCTGTTCTGTTATACATATTTGGCTGCTTCCAGTAATGCTATTCAGAAGTACAAGTGTCATTGCCTAACACAAGTCATTAGTTTGACTTTGACCCGATGGTTAGATACAAGACCAGAATTTGAACCGAGACCCGTAAATTTCTACTAGTAACAGGACACATTATAAACTGTAAAGGGTACACTAGACCAACGCTTTGGCCCACTGCACCACATTGGAAGATTTATTCAGTTATTGAGCGGAAGACAGTTTTCTAAATTGATAATTGACGTGTGGTACTATAAGGCCATTTGCTTTTATCCTACCTGTCTTGTTTCATTATTACCACTTTCATATTCTGTTTCTGTTCTTATTTATTCTGGGGTAATATAACACGGTGTTATGCCACATGAACTTTCTGTTCATTATTAACAAAAACCTTGCATTACTTTGCAAATTTTCATAAATTCATAAGTATTTTTACGTGTAGACATAGTTTGTAAATAAGATATACATTGTAGTTTATGTAAAATGCAATTAAAGAATTAGTTTAGTATAACTGTTAAAATTCATTTATAAACATATGTAGTGCAACAGTTGTTTGACAACAAGCTTAAGAAATTAAAATAATCATTACAGACTAGATAGTAGATATTGCTGTTGCAGTTTTCCTTGATTCATGTTTGAATGTACTTGGTGAAAATTATTCTAAATATTTATCAAGACTGTATCGGTATAACAAGAAATATTGTGTATTTGAATTTGACAATGTATGCATTCTGTAACTGAATCTGCGTTCCTTTGCTGCTTTGTGTTTTGATGTAAATGTGTCTCATAAAAAGTAGTAATCTGCCATTTGTAAAACCTATTTTGTGTTTAGTTGTTTGTGATATAACTAGGTAGTATAGGAAAGAAACTACGTAATATCTGATAAACGAAGAGAGGGGAGGGGGGGGGGGGGGGGGGAGAGAGAGAGAGAGTGTGTGTGTCACTATTTCGCTGTTAATTATTAAATAATTTACAACATTAACCATGCTCCTATTGCAGGCCACAGAGTTTGGTACGTGGCATTCCCTGTACATAAGTTGCTGATAATTTTGCGGCTTAGCAGGCCCTTAATTTTAAGTAAGCGGACATATTTACGAAGTAACTATCTCCAAAAAATCCCAGAGCTAAGTATAACAAGAGCTCGTCGAACACGAAATGCCCCCCTTGATGCATTCAGTAATTGCACAAGGAACAGAAATTATATGCTCCTGAAAACAAAAGTTCTCCCTTTTGGGTTTTAAATCTGCCCTTGACCTTTAGCCTATTAACTAACAAGAGATTACAGATTGATCTTGGCCCATCCCCTGAGCCATTTTTGAATGTTCCCAAAATTTTAAGACTAGTCAAGGTCAAAATCAAGGTCAAATTTCATTTAGGTTAAAACCAATGTGTATGTGGTCCCAAAAATTTAAAGCGGTGGCTTGCGAAATGTGAAAGAGGTCACTAGATCAATTTCAGGTAAAGGTCATTTCGGTAGACAGAACTTTGCGTGTGCTTCAAATTGGAAGGCTCAGCTTGAGAAATGTGAAGTAGGCCATAGGTCAAAATCAAGGTTTAAATTCCATTCGGAACAAAAAACTATGCAATTAGTCCAAAAAATTTTAAGCCTGTACCCTTTAGAAATGTGAAAGTAGGTCATAGGTCAATCTCAAGATCAAAGTTCTTTCAGTACACAAAACTGTTGTGGTTCAAATTTGAAGGCTGTAGCTTGAGAAATGTGGGAAAGTAGGTCCAGGTCAAAATCAAGGTCAAATTTTTTTTGGAACAAAAAAACTATGCATGTGGTCCAAATTTGAAGCCTTTACCTTCAAAATTTTGAAAGTAGGTCATAGGTCAATAACAAGGTCAGTTTTTTTTTCAGTACACAAACCTATGCAGTGGGTCCAAATTTGAAGGCTGTAGGTACAGAAATGTGAAAGTAGGTCACTAGGTAAAAATCAAGGTCAACTCATGTCAAGGTTCATTTTTGCCAGTCAAACTATACATGTGGTCCCAAATTTTAATGATGTAGTTATGGAATGAAGATTCTAAGTTTTTCCTGATAAGTCTATATGAACCATATGACCTTTGGGGGGGGGCCATATTTTTACCCGAGGGGAAACTTGAACAAACTTGGTAGTGAACCACTAAATGATGCTACATTACAAATTACCAAAGCCATAGTTTTGTGGTTTGGACAAGAAGATTTTCAAAGTTTTTCCCTATATAAGTATATGTAAACATGTGAACCCCGGGCGGAGCCATATTTGACCCTAAGGGAATTTAAATTTTAATAAACTTAGTAGAGGACCACAGTGTGTCTATACAAAATATCAAAGCCTAGGCCCTGTGGTTTTGGACACAAGAGGTTTTCAAAGTTTTTTCCTATATAAGTCTATATAAACATTTTGACCCTGGGGGGGGGGCCCTATTTGACCCCAGGGAAATAAATTTGAACAATCTTGGTAGAGGACCACTAGATTTTGCTACATACCAAATATCAAAGCCCTAGGCCCTATGGTTTTGGACAAGATCAGAAACCATTTAACTGTTCCTGGCCAATGTAACCTTGACCTTTGACCTAATGACCTCAAAATCAATAGGGTTCATCTGCTGGTCATGGCCAACCTAACTATCAATTTTCCTGACACTAGGCCCAAGCGTTCTTGAGTTATTGCCTGGAAACCATTTTACTGTTCCTGGTCACTGTGACCTTGACCTTTGATATACTGACTTCAAAATCAATAGGGGTCGTCTGCTGGTCATTACCAACCTCCCTATCAACTTTCATGATCCTAGGCCCAAGCGTTCTTGAGTTATCATCCGGAAACCGTTTTACTGTTCAGGGTCACTGTGACCTTGACCTTTAACATACTGACCTCAAAATCAATAGAAGTCATCTGCTGGTCATTATCAACCTCCCTATCAACTTTCATGATCCTAAGCCCAAGCGTTCTTGAGTTATCATCCAGAAACCGTTTTACTGTTCAGGGTCACTGTGACCTTGACCTTTAACATACTGACCTCAAAATCAATAGGGGTCATCTGCTGGTCATGACCAACCTCCCTATCAACTTTCATGATCCTAGGCCCAAGTGTTCTTGAGTTATCATCCAGAAACCGTTTTACTATTCAGGGTCACTGTGACCTTGACCTTTGACATACAGACCTCAAAATCAATAGGGGTCATCTGCTGGTGATGGCCAACCTCCCTATCAACTTTCATGATCCTAGGCCCAAGCGTTCTTGAGTTATCATCCGGAAACGGATTGGTCTACATTCCGACCGACTGACCGACAGACCGACCAACCGACATCTGCAAAACAATATACCCCTCCTTTTTCAAAGGGGGGCATAACAATAAGGGTCAGCTTATTTTCTTGACCTTGTGTCGGGAAAGGCCGTCCCGGCGAAGTAACCTCAAAAAAAATCAACCCCCTTTACAATATTAAAATTTTTATTTACATAAGATGTTTATTTACAAAATAGATGATATAAAGGAAAAAAACTGATAAGGAAAAAAAAATAAATTTCAGTATCCCAATACAAAGTTCGTATATTTCCATTCTAATGTGACGTGGTACAGTCTTTAAATTTTTAATGCAAACTTAAGTAGCAAAACAAAACGTAAATCTTGAAATAGAGTCCCAAACCGTGAATACTTTGTTCCGTAGGCTCCCTAGGTGGTGGGTGATTGCCCCTGAGCTACTTCAGAGGATAAAAATCATCGTCTTTGGGGTTTTACGGAAAAAACCCAGGGGACGAAAGTTTGCGCTGGGAATATCACATCCGGCGATTTTGAAGACAAGTAATGGACATTGTATTCCGGTTTGCATCCCCCGGGTAAAACGTCTGGGGGAAGAAAAAAAAAAAAACATATGGTAAGTCCCCATAGCAAAAAAAATTAAGTGGGGGAAATAAAACTGCTCCTTTTGGGTAACCTACCCGTAGGCTCCATAAATAATACGTGCATTAAAAAAAACAATGTGCTAAAAATTCAAACGTCACATGTTTAAAAATCTCATTTATTACGTCCTTTATTACAAAGATTATTTACAAAAAAGATAAAGTATAAAAAAAATATAAAAAAGTAAATGAAAAATTTTTAAGAAATTTTGGATAATGCACTTTACAACTAAAATTTAACAAATTAAATGTAAATCAAACTTATACAATCATTGTTCAAGAAACGGATTTTGTATATGCTATAGACGGCAACAATTTCAAATTTCAATAATATTTTAATCACAGTATGACTTGCCGTTAGATTTAAAATAACAATACAATGCGTAATGGGTTCCAAAATTTCCCCCAAAATTTTTGACATTTTTTTGAAACAGTGCTTTACAAATACATTTTAAAGTTTCAGTAAAAATCTAACATTTATAAAAACGAAACATTTTTAGATTCCCCCTTTATAAATAATTACAAAAGTCTGAAAAATTTAAAAAATCATTACTCCAAAACTACAAAATCATGTCCCCGAAAAGTAAGTTACGAATTCTGTAGAAACAAAAATTCCCAAAAAAAAAATCGAAATGCAAAAAATCATCCAAAATCTAAAAAAATAAATTTTTACCCGTGGGCCCCTTTTGAAGAAAAAATTCAGACATGATTCTATAATGTGAAGGTGGTGTGCGAAAGGCATATCTAACCCGGGTCTATTAAAGGGAAAATGTCCCGCCAAAACTAAATTTAGGGTTTTCAGGGAAAATCCGTATGCTATGACATTGTCATTTACGGGATTCACGAAAGGGGGAAAATTCTCTTTGGGCCCGGGGTTTTAAATGAAAATTTGGGGTTTTATAGGGGTTTTGGGGAAAAAAAAACAGAATTATGAAGTTTAAAAAATACAACTTTTTTATGAACAAAATTTTAATGAAATTTACATGAAAATTTAAGTTATGAAATACAGAAAAAATGAGAGGTATTTCATGCGTGAAATCAAACATTTACCTAAATCCCCCTTACAAAAGAGATGCTACCTGCTTTTACATACGAAAAAGGCTTGGAAATTTTGTGAACCGTCCCCCAAAAAAAAAAAATTTATAATTTTTTAAATGAAAAAAAAAATGAATATGAAAATAGCAAACACAAACAAAAAAAAAAAAAAAAAAAACACCCACACACACGTCACTATCTGACCCATAATATACCCACTTGTCTAGACTCTATTTTAAATAATGCCCCTACATTTTTCTCGGGAATTGCTCTAAATGATTATTGGCTGCAACCCGTCCCCATCTCATACCGGGAATTGAAATTTTCGCTTTTTCAAATAAGTGAGCGGTTATGCCCTGTTCTAAACAAAGTCTTTACCAAACAAATCCGGGAAACTTAGCTATGCCCATACTATCCAAAACACTCCTTTCTTACTGAGTCTTTGCCCCTAGGTAGCAATTTCTACTAGCATACGTACAGAAAATTTTTTCCATCATTTTTCCTGAAGCAATACTGACCAAAACCCTACTTGAAGCATCTACTTCAATATAAAAGTTGATCTAAATTGGCGAACTTAAAAATAGGGGGACCCATTAAGCTCCCTTAAAAGTCGGGAAAAAGCCTTTTCTGATTCCCCCACTCTAAAAAGATTTTGGCTGACCTTTTTCGAAAATTGTGAGTTGAACGCAAGGGCGGCAAAATTGGATAAACTTTCTTAAAATCCGAAAAACCCTAAGAAGAAGTATTCCCTTCTTTTTTTTCGGTTCCCCGGGGCTCCGTATGGCCTGTACCTTATTTGGAACGGTTCATGGGTCTGAACATCTCCTATCTGTGCCTAAACATTCTAATTTGAAAACCTAAAAACACTTAGTGGGTTTTGGGGTAATTGCCTCCTTAGTCTGGTTAACAACTCAAAAAGGGCTTTTAAAGTTCTGGCCATGTTTTGTAACACCAGGAAATCTCAGAAGCTATCTAGTCCCCTATGTTTTTAAACCTTTCCCGCCCCAGTCTAAAAAAAGTTCGGGTGGTTAACTAACCCAAAAGGGATCTTGGGTTTGAAACAAACCTTTGGGGGTTTCAAAAGAGTCATGGGTTTAGCCTTTTCAGAAAAAGGAACCCCTGCCAGAACCTTTGCTCAATTCTTTTGAAAAAAATATCTATGATAGATATTTTGAAAAACATCTCCCCCAGTTTGGCTGGGTTTCAGCATCGAAAACCGTCAGTTTTTGACCGGGCGAAAATTATACAGAACCTTATACTTTATCTTTTTTCCTTAGAGGCGATAGGGGAGGAAAATGGAAATTTGAGGGTTCGTTACCCCAACTCCAACATTTTTTATTCCTCTTTTACTACGTGGCTGTGAATAAAAAAGGAAAGGATAACCCTTTTCCCTTTATCGGATTGTAGTTGAAAAAAAATTCATGTTAACAAAGTTTTTTTCCCGGGATATCTTTAAATACTCTAGAAAATTTTTCTAAAAAAATTTACTTTTCCCTGTTTACATTCTAGGGGTAACTTGGTTTTTCCCTCTACATCTTTTTATTTTCTGTACCCTGTTTTAAAGGACAAAAACTATTTTTTTTCTTTCTCGAAAACCATCACTATTCATTCGGATCAAAATCTTCATAATCTCTCTGATCCCCCTCTACAATAGTGCCCAACCTTACTAATATCCCCTATTTGGTAAACTTATATTCTTTTCACAGTACTGTTTGCATGTTTGGTGAAAAGTCTTAAAATTCGTCTAATTTCCTGAAATCTATTTTTTACTACCTCTGCATAGTAAGGCCCTTCCATGTAACCCCAACTTTTTATGTTGGGGTAACATAAAGTATTTTTCCCCTCCCTTTAAAACCTCTTATCTCACCCTTCCCATGTAATATTTTTGTATCTAGCACTTTTTTTTGTAATTTTCTGACTATTTTACACGTATCTCCAACTTTTTTTGCAAATCCATAACATTGGTAAAGTGTTTTAACCTCATCATTCTCCGTCCTTTCCCGCCCCAAACCCCTTACAAAAGTTATCGGGCACGGATTTTACCGTAAAAAATTCAAAGGGGGAAAAACCCAAATTTTTTGCGGGAAATTCAGGTAAGCAAACAAAATAGCATTCAAATACCATTCCAATCCTTTGGGCCTCATACACATACGCTTTAAACACTGCTTTAAAAAAAACCCTTAACTTTACTAAACCCTTTCAATGGGTGAATGGGTTGTAGTAACTGCCCTTTAAAGACAATAACCTACTAATTCGCCATAAGGTCTGATGTAAACTGCATCCCAATCCGGGAAGCATTTTTTCTGCACTCCTAATCTACATACATATTTTCTAATGCCTCTGCTCTTCTCAGTTTCAAAACTAGGGGCTATGGGGTTCCGGATATTAGTAGCATAACTACCTAGTCAAAAAAGTACCCTTTTTTTATCACATAGGTTCGATCGAACCCAAAGTTCGCACAAATCTTAAACGGAGACAATCAAAGGGGCATTTTCCAACGGAAATTTTTTTACTTACCCTTAGCATAGTACGTGACAAAAACTAAACTGACAGTACCTCCTGACCCCTGCCATTACTCCGGCCCGTAAAATTTGCCCCAATACCCCATCACAGTTTTTTTTACACCTAAAAGGTTGACAGTAACGAATCATGTGGAACTTTCATCACAGTTTCTTAAGACATTTAAGTACAATAACTCTCTTTTGTCTAAATTTGGGGGGGTAATCTCTTATACAAACTTTTCTAATCTCAAACCTAATGAACCTTTACCTCTAATGCTTAATGTCCTTCTTTAGCCTTTTTCCCACTCTAAAAGTGCTATCTTTCTGTTTTTTTTAAGAATTCCTCTTAGATACATCTAAAATCTGAGACGGGAAATTTTAAACTTTATTTTTTCTTAACTTGCTTGCGCCCCTTTCTATGTGACGCCTAAAACTAAAAGAGGTTCTACAGCTCCTCTACTTACCAAATTATAAATCGTTTTGGGGGATTATCTACAACCAAAAGCCCTTTACCCCTTAAAATACGGGCAATCAATATCTTTCTGTACACTAGCATGTTCCCCCCATCATGTCTTTTTCCGTGTTTTTTTCTAAAAAATGACTTTCTTTACAATCCCGTTTTTCCCCAACACACATGTCAACATGAAGTATCCGGCATAGCATTTCATCCCCCACCATTCAAAAACCGGGTTTGTAGGACTTACTTACCTAAGTACCTAACTCCTCACATCATGAGTTCTATAAACATTCCATCTCTGACCTACTTGACTTACTCCTATCTCTATCTCTATTTCTTCTCTACCCACTCCTAGATCGGGCCGGCCTCTACCCCTATTTTATTTTCCTACTATTTCATTTTCCGTTTACTACTTTCTGTTTACCTTTCCTTGCGCGCATTAGCCTATTACCGTACTTTCCACTCCTCAGTAAATAGAGTATGTCCTATACGACCACATTAGTACAATTCAGTACCCCAAAAGGGTTTATAACCCCTACCTATTACAAAATTACAACCCCCATTACAGTGCCCACATTTCGTTACTAGGGTACCGTCTCTGAGGTATTTATATGGGGTTTTAGTTCCCGGCTTTTGGCGACCCACGACATCTTGGGGCCTCCCGAGTTTTGCAAAAAAAAAACGCATCTTTTGCTCACCTTAGCTTTAACTACTTCTTATATCAATTTGGTTTTTTCCTTAAATACAAAAAATTGGTCCCTAAATTAAAATTAATAATCCTTTGTAGTTTTCTTACTTACCCAAACTAAGCCAACCACTAAATATCTACTTATTTGCTAGAAACTCACAAAAGGGTTTATTATCAGAGGCCTTTCAGTTCTAAACCCTTTTTTTATACCATCGTCAGGATTCGAATGACGTAGCAAACGGCTTTCAGTTTATCATAATCCTTCCTATCTTCCAACGGAAGCCTATCAAAAACCTCCTTTCCCTACCCTTTAGAAGGGACGGGTTAGGACCCTATCTCTGATTCCAATCCTGCCAACAGCGTAATTTCGTACAATTCAAGATGCATCCATGGAATCATTTTCTCATCAAAGGGGGACATTTAACCTTTCCTTTTTTTACTACTTTTCTAAGCTGTTTTCACTTATGCTCTATTCTAAATTTTCCATTTTGCTTCCCCCTTTCTGTTTTTAAATTCCTAGCTAACACAACCCCCCTTTTCCATTTCTAATATCCTGTTCTAATTTCGTCCGTATTTAACTTATCTAGCCTACTTACTTCTAATCTAACTTTCCCTTTTCAGCTCTAACTATAGTCGCATTTTCTATCTTTTCCCTTTGCCCCTTTCTTACTTAATCTTTTCCCCTTTTGCTTTTAATCTTTTCTTTTTGGGTTCCCAAACTACTTTGTTTTCATTTCTTTTTTCTTTTGCAACCCCAGCTTCTAACTAACTATCTTTTTCTGCTTTAACTATCTTTCCTTTCCTTGCTTTAAATTTTTCTGCCCCTTTAAATTTCTTTTCTTTCCTCCTTTAGCTGCCTTCCTAACAAAATTACGTAAATATTCCTTTATAACCTAAAAATCCTTTCCTACCCTTTGTTAACTCTATAATAGTCTTTTTAAAGAAACACTACGTTAACACTATATAACACACGTACAACAGCACTATAACAACCGAGCACATTAAACAAGTGAGGGAAAACTAGTTCATAGTTTTCACTAAGGGTTTCATTTTTCCACTGAAAGCCCAAAACAAAATACATACCTCGTATATACTAACAAAACTCCCCACAAAATAATAAAAACTTGTTGCGCAACAGTTTTCTATGTGTCAAATCAAGGTTCTAGGCAAAACAAAAATTTACAGTGACAGTAGGCTGCAACAAACCTAGCCTTTTCAAATCAAACGTAATAGTCTTTAAAATTTGTTAACAAATAAAACAAAAAAAATTCAAAGTGTTTATCCTAAGATAAAGTACGGTATAACCAAGTGAGCGCTAAAACTTAAAAAAATAGGGAAAAGTATATGCAAGTAAACAAGCTTGCTAACACAACAAAGAAAATACGTATTAATTATCAGTACATAAACATAATAGGATCACTGGAGAAGTAGGGCAACGCACTAAGAGTGAGTAGGAAACCTCCTTGTCAAAGGGGGGTCACTCTCAGCACAAAAATTGGTGGCTTATCATAGGTGACACAAAAAAAACCCAAAAAAAAAAAAAAGGAACAAACCCCCCAGAATCCAAGTGTCGTAAACAAAATGTCTTCACTGTGACCGAAGCTGGTTACTAAGCTACGGATCGTTCGTCTTTTTTGAGTAGCCCTCACTCTGAAAAAAAAAAAAAACACTATTATTGTGTAAAAAAACAAAAAAAAGAAATCTTTTTCAAATTATTGTTTAGTTTAAAAGGGTGTTAATAAGTTGAATAGCACTGGTCTGGGCGACCCAACCACTTCTGAACCTTGTGACAGGAAAGGCCGTCGGCGAAAATAACCATCAGAACAAATCAAACCCCCTTTCATTTTTACAAAATTTATTTACATAAAATGATTATTTACAATGAATAGATGATATGAAGGAAAAAAACTGATTATAAGGAAAAAAAAAAAAAGTTCAGTATCACCAGATACAAAGTTCGTATAGTTCCATTCTAATGTGACGTGGTACAGTTCTTTAATTTAATTGCGAACTTTAAGTAGCACAAACAAAACGTATCTTGAAATAGAGTCCCTTTAAACCGTGAATACGTTGATTCCGTATTGGCTCCCTATGGTGGTAGGTGATTGCATCCCTGAGCTGACTTCAGAGGATAAAAATCATCGTCTTTGCGGTTTACGGCACAACCATGGGACGAAAGCTCTGCGCTGGGAATATCACATCCAGGCGAGTGAAGACAAGTGAACCTCGGACATTGTACTTCCGGGTTATGACATCACCAGGTAAAATCGTCTGGCGGAAGAAGCTAAAATATATAACATATGGTAAGTACCATAGCAAAACAAATAAGTCAGGGCATAAAACTGCTCCTTTGGGTACACCATACCTCCGTAGGCTCCCATAAATAATACGTGCTACTTATACAAAACATATGTGCTACTAAGTTCAAACGTCACATGATTAAAATACGTCACTTATTACTTCCATTATTACAAAGATTACTTACTTAAAAGACTAAAGTCAAAGTATGAAAAGATATGAAAAGTATATGATGAAACATTATAGTAATGGAAATGATAAACTGCAGCTATTATTTACAACTACAAATTAACAAAATTCAATGTAAATCAAACGTTATACAATCATTTGTATCAATAAAACGGACGTTATATGTATATGCTATAGACTGGCATACAATTTCAAATTACAATAATATATTACATACACAGTACTAGACTTGCCATATAGATTTATACATAACAATACAATGCAGTAATGGCGTTCCATAATTAACAAAATGTTCGACATATGTTTTTGAAACAGTGCTTTACAAATATAAATGTTAAAGTTTAAGTAATAAATCTAACATCTTATAAAACGAAACATTTTAGATTCCCTTTTAAATATTTACAAAAGTCTGAAAAATTTAATAAATCACCTGACATAACCGAAACTAGCAAAAATCATGTGCCGAAAAGTACAGAATGAACAAAATTCCAAATAAAATCGTAAAGCAAAAATCATACAAAAATCTAACAAATAATTTTACCTCGATCGAGCATAAATTTCTAGCAAGAAAATAATTCAGACATAGATTTCGTCATAATGTCGGAAGGTGGTGTGCGCAAGGCATATCTATCCAGTCAAATTTAAAGGGTAATGTCCCCGCCCAATACAAATTTCATGGGATTCACGATAATCCGTATGCTATGACTATTGTCATTTAAACGGGATTCACGATATAGCCGGGAAATCTAACTACTTTGGCGCGGATTTAAATTGACAATTTGAGGCCCATTATAGTGGTTTTGGGGATAAAAACATGAGTTACTGAAGTTTATAAAATATCAACTTTCTTATTACTGAAGAAAATTTAATGAAATTTACATGAAAATTTAAGTTATGAAATACAGAAAAACATGAGAGGTATTTTATGCGTGAAATCTAGCATTTACCTCAATAACTCAAAAAAATACAAAAAGATGATGCAATACCTGCATTTACACTACAGATAAAATAAGGCTCGTATGTCAGTGTGTGACAGACCTGGTTATTTTTCGCTCACCATAACACAAAGTGCTACCGGTCATTGTTCGGCGTACGTAGTGCATCACCTGTCAACATTTGCCTTGTGAACAGTTGTGACCCAATATTTATGAAACTTTGTCAGAATGTTTGTCTTGATGATCTCTACATCAAGGTCGAAATGGGACATGTAGGATCAAAAACTAGATTAGCAGGCCAGATCAAAGGAAAAGCTTGTGAACACTCTAGAGGCCACAGTTATGACTCAGTCTTTATGAAACTTAGTGAGACTGTTTGTCTTGATGATCTCTAGGTCAAAATCGAATCTGGGTTATGTGGGGTCAAAAACTAGGTCACACAGCCAAATAAAAGGAAATGCTTATGAACATTGTAGAGGCCATAATTGTGACTCAATATTTATGAAACTTGGTCAGAATGTTTGTCTTAATGATCTCTATGTCAGTTTTGAATCTGGGTCATGTGGAGTAAAAAACTAGGTCACCCATTCAAATCAAAGGAAAAGCTTGTGAACACTCTAGAGGTCACAGTTGTGACCCTATCTTTATGAAACTTTGTCAGAATGTTTGTCTTGATGGTCTCTAGGTCAAGTTTGAAACTGGGTCATGTGGGTCAAAAGGTAGGTGAGTAGGCCAGATCAAAGGAAAATTTGTGAACACTCTAGAGGCCTGAGTTGTGACTCAATCTTTATGAAACTTGGTCAGAATGTTTGTCTTGATAATTTCTAAGTCAAATATGAATCTGGGTCATGTGGGCTAAAAGCTAGGTCACCAGGTCAAATCAAAGGAAAAGCTTGTTAACACTCTGGAGGCCACATTTGTGATTCAGTCTTTATGAAACTTTGTCAGAATGTTTGTCTTGTTGATCTCTAGGTCAAGTTCGGAAACTGGTCAAAATGGTCAAAAACTGGGTCTAGCCAATCAAAGAAAATCTTGTAACATTCTAGAACCACATTTTAAGTTTGAACCTCGTGAGAATTAGAATGTTTGCCTTGCTGATCTTTAGGTCAAGTGTGAATATGGGTCATGTGGGGTCAAAAACTAGGTCACCCAGTCAAAACGAAGGAAAAGTTTGTGAACACTAGAGGCCACAGTTGTGACCAAATCTTTATGAAACTTGGTCCGTGCAGGCTGATGATGGTCTGCACTGTTCGCTATTCAGTCAGTAAATTTTCGGTGAACACCCTTTTGAATGATAAGTGTTATGGCCTAAATTGAATGATGGACCAGTCCATTATAGAAATTTAGCAGGCTAAAGGTTAATAAGCATGAATGGACATATACACTAAGACTTACAGAACTCTACAATTGAGCCATGGTACCCTCGATAACGTTTTTCAGCTTACTCATAAATCCGAAATGGCGTTATAACGTCACGTTCAAGCGTAATGTCACAACATACCTGAAATTATTTAGTAAACCCGCTATCGTCGCATCCGTAGAGGCAAATGGCATCCTATGCGATCCTGTCACCCGTCATCGCTGCATATTATTATTGTTATTATCATTATAGCAGTTGTTGTTGTTGTTGTTGTTGTGGCAAGGAGATGCTTTTATGCGAATATGACGAACATGACGAACAGGACGAAAGTAATAGCTGCTCAAGAAGTAAAAGACAGGTATTCTATGGTGACATATTTACGTATTTAGTATACAGGCATATTGAACACAACAATTTATTTTCAAGAAAGTTTCCCATGGGGAACATAAAAATGGAAGCAAAACCAATAGTAATAGTCTTTATTCAAATTGACAGACATTTCAAATAGGCAAACTGAAATTATTCTGAAATTAACAAATGAGATAATGTCACCAAATGTTTCGTATTTTGATGTCTTTAATTCATTTCTCTACTAGCTTTGGTCTCACTCATTTCAGTACGTTACTAGCAGCTAGATCATCCAAATTCAAATTGGTTAAACTACCTACAAAATACGTACGTTATTTCCATACACAGACTATCCTTAAATTCGATCAAACATATACATAAGGAAGAGCTATAGCTCTTGAAAGGTCATACTTATAACAATCAAAGAACTGACAGTACAGGAAGGCTTGCTACCACACTGTGTGGGAAAACTGTTTGCATAATCTGAAATATTAAGGATTTTCCGTATTAAACTAAGGCGAGCACAGGGTACTGTTAAGAGGAATCATCTTAATTTATTTACTTGAGAAAGGTAGTGTTAGGATATTACAGACTATAGATGGTGAAAAACACAGTGTTTGCTTCACTGGGATAACACAATTAGCCAGACAAACAGAACGGAATTCTCACTTAGGAATCTGACAAAATTTAGACGAAGTAAAACTTGTAGACAACAAAGGCAAAATGAACAGAGAAAGGAACACAGCTGGGTACCGTTTTTTTTTTTTTTTTTTGCAAACACACCATTGGTAAATTTAAACTGTTTATACTGCGTTTGTATGCTTGGCCCCCACCATGGTTCCAAAGTCAACTCTTAAAAGCAAGTTGAGTCATTGACTTTAATATATAGACTTCCATATAAATAAGTATTTTTGTAGAAAAAAGATCATATTAATATACCGAGAAGCAATCACATGTTTAAAAAACTGTCCAAAGGACAATGAAATTGCTTACAATGTGTAACTTGTAAGGGTTTTAAACGAGAGAAGTATTGCAGAGCGATACAGGACTTCCTACTGGCCAGGAACATTAATGAAGAAATTGGTTATTTATATAACTCTAATAAAGATGTGTCTTTTATAAATAAGTTATTAAACATTCATATGGATGATATATAGCTGTTTAAATATTCATTGCTGTAATAGAAGTCATCTGATTTTAACAAATGATTTCCATTGAAAACTACGTTAACAATATGAGTTATTTCTTTTGTTTTAACCAAGATGGCGTCTGTTTCAAAATGTATCCCTGAAAAGGCGTTTAAATAATATAATTCAAATGCTGCTTTCGTTTTTTTAAAGCTAAAGATATTACTCTCAACGAATATTTATTTGTATCGGGATGGATACCTGTTAGATGCAACATATACAGCATACAAGTTCTAAAGTTGCTGCAAGGAGCAGCAGCTAAACAAAGTAGTGTACGTAGTCCTGATAGAACAGGAGATGATATAACGATACTGATGTCTTTGTTGTAGGCCCTAGGCAAACAGACAGTCTGATGGGGTTTCATTGATGTTGGAGAAAAAAACATTGCCTTTGTAGTGCGAGCAGGATTTTTATTGTTGTATTTAGTGACATAATTATTTACTGATCATGACCCATATGCGAAATTGACCTCTAAGTTTCGGTATATGGAATGAAATGTATTGCATACACAAGCTGCTTAAATTCAGACTTAGGTAATTGTTCATCCGAAATGACAGAGGTTCAATCATCAAGACTATTATTCTGATAAATGTCTAATCAGGAATATGGGCTCTATGTAATACTTTCAAGTTAAATGATGAGGAAGGACTACGATGTACAATGAATGAAACACAACAAACATCATCTTATCCCGCCTAGGGGCTTAAAGGGAACAAGAAAATTATAACCCAAGTGTTAGTTTATAATAATTTGTTTTAGCTCGATTGTGATGAAAGCTTTAAGTTTACTGGAACCACTATCGAGTCAGCTTCCTGGAAAAACCAGTACTGGTGTCATATGAGCAGTCATGGTCGTAACCCCAGTGGGGGCTCAAACCCACGACCCCTGGATTGAGCGGCCGACACCTTATCCACTAGACCACTGATCCCCCTTACAAACCCAAGTGTTATATGTTGACGATTACGTTGGCTAATTTACTTATAGGGTATTGTTGTCCTTGTTGCCTTATTATTTGGTGACATTTGTAAAAAAATGACTATTATCATGCATATTAAACAGTTATCACAAAAATGTTAAACTTAAAAAAAAATCAAAGTATAAAACTAAAAGGAATTCAGTCTGAGACGGCGTTTGCCGAAAAAATAGATAGTAAGAAGAATAGAAAACAATAAGGTAATAACAATCTAATGGATTCTGTTCATAAAAGGTAAAACAGATGCAACATCTTATCATTACATCTAGCACCGAATAAAGAGGTCTCTGTTTTATTGGGGGCAATGCCCCCAGATTTAACAAACCGTCTTTCAGTTTTCTTGTCGAGCTTATGACCAAACTGACAACACACAAAAACAAGTTCCAAGGTATTTACCAAACATAACTTTCATATTGCATTTTGCAATTATATTTTCGATCCAGATATGATTAAATAGATCTACACATTTTATATCAACAACAGTATGTGAAGAAAACTAAACTGCATTATATATAAATTATAATAGATCTTCTTAAGCGTAAGAATAATAAAGACGCTTGATTTGATCACGTGATCGATTCTGAAACCGACACTTGTTTTGATCATGTGACCTATTCTGAAATCCAATAACTAGTTTCAATACGCTAAAAAAATGTGTTCATGATTCTGCGTGAAAATAGCAACTACTAAGAAATTGCAACGCCACTGATAAGCCGATAGATTGTTGATTTTTTCATCACCGTGCCTCGACACTGTTGTGGATGTGTATATGGAGAAATGTTATCAGTTCGCGGCGATCAGTACCGTTTATCAGTAGGCGAATCTATAAATATGCGGCAACATCCTATAGATCCCGATTCGCAATCTGTTAAAGTATCTTTTCTGTGCAGGTGTTATTTCTAAAATATTATTTCAGAAAATAGAGTGCTGAAATGAAATACTTTTCGCATGTCTAAGAAAATATTTTCAAGAGATATGTTATTTATAAAAATTAATACTATATAAAAGATAATAATAATAAAAATAAAATAAAAAACAGTGGTTTACTTGAAATAGAATAGGTAGAAAAACATAATTACTTATTCGTCAGTGGGTGGGGGGATTAATTTGACAGTTTGATTTTTTGAAATTACTATCTAATCTAATAATCGTCAGTTCATTTTTTCTCTCATTGTTCGAATTCGTAAAATCAACTATGAACAGATAACTTCTGTTTTACACCAACTATTAAAAACATTTTAAAGCTTAAAGGCATATTTATGTACTTGGTGGGACCTTCCTTACTCGTGATTGTTTATTATGTATAATTATATATTTGATCTCGAAATCAGCTGTAAATCGTTAATCAAAACGTCTTGTCCACAGAAGTTGAATAAAAATGAATTGAATTTCAAATAGTTACTAAAATTTAATACACAATTGCACGGTGCATATCCATATTGGCGAACTCTTTGCGAAATATGCTTTATCGGCGGTTTCTTGCGTCGACACTGGCGATTCTTTGCTATAAACAGGTTGGCAGTAATAAAAAGTCAGATAAACACACCAAATTAATTAACCTATAATGTTTCCAGATAGTCATTAGCATAGAGCCTCTCTGTGCGTAATGCAGAGAGCCTGCCTGTGCATCAAAAAAGAAAAAGAAAAATATGAAAAGAAAAAAACAAAAATGGCATGCAGAGAGACCGCCGGTGCCACGACAAAACCGAAAGCAAGTGGTTTTGAAAAATTCCATTTACTAGTACATTTCGGCCTATTTATCTTTATTATTTGGAAGAATATTGATAAATGAATACAAATAGTGCGCTTCATATGTATGATATCAAAGCAAAACTGGTTAAAGACTGTGAAAAAAGTCGGGCTAGTGTTCCATGTCAGTACACCATCAACAAATTTCATCGAGTTGCGAGCAAAATCGCTGATAATTAAAAAGTAAACACTATAAAATATTGAAAAGACAATCTTATGTTCCGTGCTCTACTTATTTTGAGCAGCATACCTATGATAATGGATGGCAGCTCGATTTTTCGCCTCCCATACAAACCTGGGCACTGTTTATAGCAAAAAATAGCCGGTGCCGACGCAAAGAAACCGCCGATATAGCAGATTTCGTAGAGTGCGTCGATATGGATATGTACTGTGAATTGGAGAGAGCATCTTGAATATACATGTCATCTAGGGAAGGTTTGAATCCATGGAGATGTTGTCAAAAGTTATGGCACCAGAATCTTGCAGGCATGCAGTAATTTCAATAGCAACCACCACGCCACCACAAATCAGAAGAGATATTTTTTTTTTTACTTTTTCCTGAAATCCGACCTCACAATAGGGCCAATAGAAACGCACTTATTCTGGAAAAGTACAGCATTTCCCAAACTGAACATGTGCCCGACTCTTCTAAAGATCAGAACATTATGTATATGACGTGTTTAACATAATTATAATGTTCGGGTAATCCTTGAAAAAGGACCGAAGAAAACATTCATTCCCAGATATTTATTAAAAAAAAACGCCATATACGCTGATCAAACTGGTATTTATCTGCAGAAAAATTATCGTTTAACGTAAAAAGTGCGCTAAATACTGTTATAATTGCGTGTACATATACGTATTTCATCATTTTTCAGACCGAGTAATTTTTGCTATGGGAGGTAATCCACCACTCCGCGATGATAACTTGCCACAGGTGCCCGTTATATTTTGGCCTCATTTTCTTGGTAATTATCCCTGCAGATATACATTTATGTTACCAGTTTAATGTATTTCATCTATCTGAGGGTGCAAATGGTTCCTGATGGTGATATTCGAAGGCAGAACCACCAGAAATCTTGTTCTTTTTCCACGGGCGTTTCGTATCCTAATTTACTCGAACCTAACTGTATACGCCAGTACGGTAGGTTCATTGATATGACGAATCACGGTTTTCATAGCGTTTAATGTATTTCTTATATCATGATATTGATAGTTTGAAATACAGGTGTACATTAAATAACCTAAAATTGAAAAAGACATAACAATCATAACAAACAATATGAATAATAATATTATCATATTTCATGTATGTTTTTAAGAAAACAGTTACTGAATTTTAGAAATAGTTGGAATGGAAAAAAGGTAGATCTATAAAAATATTTTTACAGGTGTTTGTGTGTTAACTAATGACGACTCCTTATTGAAATGATGCTTATTTGTAACAAAAAACATTCCTGACTTTTTTAATTGATAAGTATTGTACACATTAGAAAACATAGCCTAGATTTTTACAATGTCAGTTCAAGGAAATCCTGTTCCTTTAAACTTTCACATATTGGAATATTTTGACTTTCTTTTCAAACTTTCATAAAGTGTTACAAAGTTTGCCTGTTTCTGTTAGATGTCAGGACATAGAGTGCAAACTGAAGTATTGAAGAAATTGAAATACATTGTTGTCTTTATCTTTTTCATTTTATCAAACCTGGCAATGAAAGGTTTTTGTTTGTCGATGAACAGCTGCTATTGAACAAGACTTACCTTTGAACAAAATGTGGAAGTGTATTGAACACAAAGTTAATAAATTTTATTGTTGTGCACTCTTAAAGATGTGACCACTCCATATGCCTGCATGTACTTCCCTAACATCAAGTCTTGAAACTGCAAAGCATTACCCCCATCAGTCCTCTCAGTACTTTGATTAGGCTAGCGATTTATTCGCCAGGCTATCATAACCATAAATCGAGATTCCACAAAGCTCAACAAAAGTTCAAAGGTGCTGAGACTGACAACACAAAGTATAATTTCATGCGCAATTCAAATAGTTCGCCACGTTTATCAGTTTTACCATAGAGCTGTATAAAGATTGTTAAACTTACCCGTTTCAATAAATCTATTTGTTTTAACATTTTATAATAATGTTTTATTTTTCTAACGGTAAATACTTGAAAGATAATATTAGAAAATATTGCATAATGATGGTAAATTAATTCGCCCCTATGAATGAAACGTCTGTATGAATGGAACTTTTTCGTAACTCGACACTGTTTACCGTTTTGTTATAGATTATGACCCCGGTCTATAAATAGCTAATTAAACAAACGCTGGTTCCGAGAAACAATTGTCGATATGAGTTATACTGCGCATTATTCGACGACCTGACATAACATGGAAAATAAGAAATATGAAATATCAATTAAAATGAACTTATAGTGATATGAGTTATGTCGAGTCTTGTATTTAGGGCTAAGGTTAGAAGAATCTTTTTTTTCCCAGATCATTTGCTATAGGTACTACGGGACGTAATCGCTGCGTGGAATTGCCACAGTAACGCGAGAAGAAACAAATGCCCACTTTCTAAGAGTTGTATACCTAAAGAGCGTACATGCTTTATATATATTTTTTGGCTATTTCTATACTAAATTCGTTTATATTAAGATAGTGGACCCATAATAGTAATGTTTAACAAATGCATTAATTGATACAGTCCTGAAGTTAATATTGTTTCGCACTGTGTTGCATCTTTAAACGATTTTTACCGTGTCGTTGTTAATCTTGTATAAATTATGTTTTTTCCTCCAGCTGAAACAGAGACAAATTTCAAAGTGATAGCCATTGCGCGAAACGATCGCAGAGAAGTCATTTTACCTCATATTTTTCTAAATGAAACCTCAAAGTATTGCGTAACAATTATAAAACACAAAATCAAATTGTCGATAACAATTTTTCTTGGGAGCCTCGAGTAAGAGAGTTTAATCGGACAAAAATTAATTAAGCTCCAAGTCTTAAAAATTATAGCCTTCCTCTCTGCATTCAAAAAGAAACATAGGGCAGAAGTAAAACCTACCTATATTTCTTCAAAACTTTGTAAACTAAAGAATATATGCAAAATCAAGAACTTTTACAAAATGTAACAAAGTATTTTCAAAGATGTCTAAACATTCACCCTTCAGGTTAAATTCATTTTAAACATCAAGAAATTGCTAATCAAATGAAAAATTTCCGCTTTGTACGACAAATCAATGATAATAAGTACTGAAAAAAAAAAACAGTTTATCTTACTTGAAAACAAGAAATATAATGAGTTTGGTCCTAGTGGGGATTGAACCTACGTCTTCCAGAAAAATTAGTTAAAGAAGTCTTATGGTAGGAATGGAATACTCTTCAAAAAACAGTAGGTACACTATTACGGGTCCGTCAATTTTCCTAATCATCGTGTTAGGGAAGGAACAGGACTATACCGTAATCATTAACAGTCCGATTTGTAGCGGGGTTCGAGCCCAAAATTTCCCTCATTCCGACAAGAAAATCACCCCATCTTATCAGGGTTCCTACATTCAAACATGATGTGTTTGTGTGTGTGTGTGGCGAGGGGTGTGGGGAGGGGGGAAGGGGCTTTGCATATCGAAGTACATGTATAGATGTTGTGTTTGTAACCTTTATACTTTATCTGATATTATGTCCCTCAATGTTTATTATTGCTTTCACGCCAATTGCCCACGGCCGAAAAACTAGAATTAACAATCGATAAAGTAGGTTTTTCGAACGTAAAACCAAGTTTTTCGAATACTTACCCATATTTTCGAGCGAAACGTAAGAAAACGGGCGTTGACCATAGTTACGCCCGTGAACCCAGGTTTAAACTAGCTTTTTTTCAATTGAACTATGAATTTCGGTCGTTAATCTAAGTTCACGAGTGTGAACCTATGTTTCGGGCGTAATCCAGGGTTCACGTGTGTAAACCATAGTTCACGAACGTGAACATATGTTAACGATCGAGAACTTAAGTTTACGACCATGAAAATGGGTTTAAGACCGTAAACATAGGTTCACGCCCGTGAACATAGGATTACGACCAAAAATCATAGTTTTATTCGAGAAACCAATTTTACTGAACATAAACCTAGATTCACGTTCGTAAACTATGGTTCACGCACGTAAACAAACGTGGACCTATGTTTACAAGCGTGAACTATGGTTTACGACGTTATACTTTGTTTTCGCGCGAAAGAATAAGTTTACATGTACATGCTTTTAAGTTTGAAAAACCTAGTATAGCCATCGTTAATCCTAGTTTTTCGACTGTGAACCTTGGTTCATGTACTTATTGGACGATTTCCATACATGTCACGTCTGTAAACTATGGCTCAAGATCATAAACCTAGGCCCACGATCTTATACAGGGTTCACGTCCGTAAACGCAGGTTCACACCCGAAATTCATAGCTGATTTTTAATCCTAATATATCGACCTAAACCATGGTTTACATTTGATAAACTACGAGTACGTTTCTCGAATAAACTATGAATTTTGTTCATTTTCCTATGTGGTTTGATTGGATTACGTTCTCGAAACCTGACTTTTTTGTAAGATATTAATTTTTGTGGTTTCAGATTTCCAAGTGAGAATTATGTGCCGTTTGTCTCACTAATTATCTTATACCCAATGAAGCAAACACAATGTATTTTTTTCTTCACCATCTATAGTCCGTAATATCCTTCACTATACTTTTAAGATACCTTCACTAGTTAATCAAGACGGTTCATCACAACAATACCCTATGCTCGCCTTAGTTTGATATGGAAAACCCATAATATCTAAGATTTTGCAAACATCTTTCCCGCACAGATTTCGTCCAGTGTTTTGTGGTAGCTAGCCTTTCTGTACTTTCAGTACTTTGATTTTCTATTTTTCGTAACCGAAAAGACCCAAGAGATACTGAATCCTTTTACGTACGCTAGACGTTGGATGAAGACAGTTTTGTCATGGTTAATTTAATCATGAAAAAATATTTTGGGAGAAGATAAAGAAACTGATCATGGTAACACTGTCTACATTGACTAGACTCCATGATTTCAAAGAAATGGATTAATACTGCCTTAAATCGATAATTACATCATGCCCCATCCCCTGCGCCTATATTTCATTTACGAGAATTCAAGTTACAATCCGCGCCCACGTTATTCATTATTTTCATTCATAAACGCGCATTAAAGACAAGAAATTATTTCATCTTGAATCACAACGATAGATAATGAGCATAAGCATGTGATTTTCCCAACATTATGCTCTTTACTAGAAACGAAAATGGCATATTTTCCCAAATAACGATGAATATCAATTGCCTGGTATGCTATATTTAGAACAAAGTCGCGTGCGTAAAATGAGATACATCTATAATCGCGTAAATCAAAAGAAAGATAAGCTGAGTGTCCCGGAAAAGAATACTGTTTTAAAAGTTGATTCATTACTTAACAGTGGCATGGGAATGAGGTTTCCAGGGAATGTTCGTTCAAAGTGCTATTGAGCACGGAAACTGATTCTGTGTGGGAATCATTAAGAAAAGCATGACATTTTTGCATCAGACAATGATTTAGGTTTGGTTTCTTAAAAACAAGTATTCGTTAACCTGTTGATATACTACCCGTTATATTTCAAAATAAAAAGAACACCAGGATCATTTTCTTTGACCAAAAGCCTCGTGTTTGGGATTGAAATGAAGTGATATAACACAAAGGAGTTGATACAAAAGTAATATCACTGCCGGCGAAATTATTCATCGTAGTATCATTGTAAACTTAGATCTATATCAAAATATACGCTTATTTAACTCTAAGATATAATTAAATATCATTTTCATGGTTGCTTCATTTTGAGTGAGTGAATTAAATAAATGTACTAAGAAATATAATTTTGTAATAAAGTGAGTGTGCATACCTCGCGAGGAAAGATAGGGCTTTCTTGCCAAAGACGAGGCTATTTGTGTGGGAGAGTCGCCTTACTTCTCCTAGTTAGTGTGCGTTTTAATCGACCTGGCGGGGCGGGGTTTCGCGATGGTCCACTGCATTATTGTACAGGAAATGTTGTATATTCGGTAACCTGATTTCTTATTCAGTGGCCATCTACCACTTGTGAACACTCTAGAGGCCACAGTTATGACTCCATCTTTATGAAACTTGGTCAGAATGTTTGTCTTGATGATCTTTAGCTCAAGGTCGAATATGGGCCATGTGGGGTCAAAAACTAGGTCACCCAGCCAAATCAAAGGGAAAGCTTGTGAACACTGTAGGGGCCACAGTTGTTACTCAATCATTATGAAACTTAATCAGAATGTTTATCTTGATGATCTCTAGGTTAATTTTGAATCTGGGTCATATGGAGTAAAATCCTAGGTCACCCAGTCAACTCAAAGGAAAAGCTTGTGAACACTCTAGTGGTCTCAGTTGTGACCCTACTTTTATGAAACTTTGTCAGAATGTTTGTCTTGATGATCTCTACGTCAAGTTTGAAACTGGGTTATATGTGGGGTCAGAAGGTAGGTAAGTAGGTCAGATCAAAGGGAAATCTTGTGAACACTCTAGAGTCCACAGTTGTGACTCAATTCTTTATGAAACTTGGTCAGAATGTTTGTCCTGATGATCTCTAAGTTAAGTATAAATCTGGGTCATGTGGGATCAAAAACTAGGTCATCCGGTGAAATCAAAGGAAAAGCTTGTGAATACTGTAGAGGCCACAATTGTGACTCAGTCTTTGTGAAACGTAGAATGTTTGTCTTGATGATCTCTAGGTCAAGTTCGAAACTGGGTCACGTGTGGTCCAAAACTAGGTCAGTAGACCTGATCAAAGGAAAATCTTCTTAACACTTTAGAGACCACATTTTAAGTTTGAACCTCATGAGAATTAGTCAGAATGTTTGCCTCACCCAGTCAAATCAATGGGAAGGCTTGTAAACACTTTAGAGGCCACAGTTGTGACACAATCTTTATAAAACTTTTTCCGTGCAGACTGATCATGGTCTGCACTGTTCGCTATTCAGTCAGTAAGTTTTCGGTAAACACTCGTTTGAATGGTAAGTGGTATGGCCCAAATTGAATGATGGACCAGTCTATTATAGAAATTTAGCAGGCTAAGCGTTAATAAGCATGAATTGGCTTTTACACTATGACTTACAGAACCCTACCTGTAATTATTTAGTAAACCCGCTATCGTCGCATCCGTAGAGGCAAATTGCATCCTTTGCGATCCCATCATACGCCTTCGCTGCATGTTATTATTGTTATTATCTTTATATTGTTTGGTGACATTTGTAAAAATTTGACTATAATTGTTCATATCAAACAGTAAACACATAAATGCTAAACTTAAAAAAACTCAAAGTATAAAACTAAAACGGAATCCGGTCTTAGACGGCGTTCGCCGAAAAATAGAGAGTAAGAAGAATAGAAAACAATAAGGTAATAACAATCTAATGGGTTCTGTTCATGAAAGGTAAAACAGATGTAACATCTTATCATTACATCTAGCACCGAATAAAGAGCTCTCTGTTTTTATTTTATATTTTACATTGCTAGGACTTCGTAACCGAAAAGACCCAAGACATAGTGATACTGAATCCTTTTACGTACGCCAGACGTTCGATGAAGACAGTTCTTGTCATGGTTAATTTATTCATGAAAAAAATATTTTGGAAGCAGAGAAAGAAACTGATCAACTCGGTTTGTTTTATTTTATTACATGTAAAGGAACACTCCTCGCGATCCATGGTAACACCGTCTGCAAAACATTGTCTACATTGACTAGACTCCATAAGAATAATCTACTGGATTAAAACTGCCTTAAATCAATAATTACATCATGTCCCATCCCCTTCGCCTATATTTCATTTACGAGGATTCAAGTTACAACCCGTGCCCTCGTTATTCATTATTTTCATTCATAAACGCGCATTAAAGACAAGAAATTATTTCATCTTGAATCACAACGATAGACAATGAGCATAAGCATGTGATTTTCCCAACATTATGCTCTTTACTAGAAACGAAACTGGTATATTTTCCCAAAATAACGATGAATATCAATTGCCTGGTATGCTATATTTAGAACAAAGTCGCGTGCGTAAAATGAGATACATCTATAATCGCGTTAATCAAAAGAAAGATAAGCGGACTGTCCCGGAAAAAAATACTGTTTTAAAAGTTGATTCATTACTTAACAGTGGCATGAGAAAGATGTTTCAAAGGAATGTTCGTTCAAAGTGCTATTGAGCACGGAAACTGATTCCATGTGGGAATCATTAAGAAAATCATGACATTTTTGCATTTAGACAGACAATGATTTAATTTTGGTTTCTTAAAAACAAGTATTCGTTAGCCTGTTGATATACTACCCGTTATATTTCAAAATAAAAAGAACACCAGGATCATTTTCTTTGACCAAAAGCCTCGTGTTTGGGATTTAAATGAAGTGATATAACACAAAGGAGTTGATACAAAAGTAATATCATTGCTTCTAATAGATTATATTATGGCGAAATTATTCATCGGTGTAGCATTGTGAAATTAGATCTATATCAAAATGTACGCTTATACAACTCTAAGATCTAAGTAAATATCATTTCATTTTGTCGTTATGGTTGCGCGAATTAAATAAATGTACTAAGAAGCATATAATTTTGTAATAAATTGAGTGTGCCAACCTCGCGAGGAAAGACGTGGTTATCCGTGTTGGAGAGTCAGTCGCCTCTACTTTTCCCTAGGTATTGGCGTTTTAATCGACCTGGCGGGGCGGGGTTTCGCGATGGTCCACCGCATTATTGTGAAGGATATGTAGTAGATTCTATATTCGGCAACCTGATTTCTTATTCAGTGGCCATCTACATTACATTACCAATGCAGCGTTGAATTTTAGTCGTTGGTTACCGAAAGATTACGGAATTAAACAATTATATTGCTCTACCTATTTTGCTCGTTATTTGAGATTACCATTATAAGTCACAGGTTAACTCCGCCCAGCCATGTCGAATAAAACGCACAATACATGCGCGCATTTTGACGTCATATCATGACCTCATAGCGTATGAGTGATTTTTAATTTATAGATATTTTTGAAAATATTGCAAAAATAATACAGATAAAAATATACCTCAACGCTATATTGAAATTTTGTATATTCTTATAAAAAGGTAATACATACTTTTATAGATCTAGATCTAATACAACACTTTTTTAACTGGCTCATTTTTAGAATTCACATCATCCCGATGTAAGAAAAATGGTCATGATGTGCTATTTATTCTGAAATATTTCGTGGGTCTCTTTAAAGTTTATACATTTTATCTGAATAATCATTAAATTTCATTATTGACTGGACTTTGATGGCTTCTACATGCAATAAGTCGTACATTTCACCGAGTCAGTTCCGTTGCTTACTCCATTCACTTGTTCCAATAATAATATTACCGTCATAGTATGCATTTGTTTCTTTTGATTAACGTGATTTTAGATGTATCGCATTTTGAGCACGCGACTTTGTTCTAAATATAGTATACTAAATAACTGAGATTCATAGTGATTAGGAAATTATGACAATTCTATTTCGAGTTAGGAACATAATTTTGAGAAAATCACATGCTTATACTCATTATCCATCGTTGTGATTCCAGATGAAACATTTTCATGCCTTTAATTTACTTTATGAATGAAAGTAGTGAATAATGAGGGTGTGGGTTGTAACTTGGATTCCCATAAATAATATGTACCATTATATGTGAATTACATTTATAGTTACAGAGAGTTGTTATGAAGACGTTCAACTTGTAATTATTGTCCTAAGGCAGCTTTTAACCCAGTATGTAATTATTTCGATTAATTGAATGAACTTATACATGTTTCTATGGAATCATGATGTCGATTCCGTGTTATTTGATCACAGTTTCGCTGAAAGCGATTTAAGAGATCGTGCGGATTGGGTCACATTCTATTACGTCTAATAAGATACTAAACTAAAAAAGAAAGAAATCATATCGGTTATTACTTTTCTCAGATATCTTCTATGCTTCTAAAATGTCATTAACCTCCTCACGTCAGTAAAGTTTGGGTGATTTGGGATCACAAACCCCTTTCAGTGTTGAATTAAGCAAAGTTCTTATAGTCTGTGCTAGATGGTATGAACGGGTGGTATAAAATGACCCAGTCATACCGAATTTGCTATTTGTTCTATGTTTCAAACGATCTACTTGTAAATTTGACTGTTTTTATGTACAAAACAGAACCGGTATCACATCAGTCAATATTTCCTGTTCTATTAACTGAGAAATCTTTCAGAAATGAGTAAGTCATTTTTTCAATAAGAGTAGTGGTAGATAAACAAATAAATGACACAAGTTACCCACAATTCCTACCTAAAATTCAAAATGAGCTATGTACAATGAAAAATTCATCGTTATTCTGTATTAATTAATCTTTATTTATTGAACATGTGTCATTTTTATAAAGAAATCTGAATTAATTTATAACAAATGACTTTTAATTAATTGCTTTAAATTTAGGTCCATTATTGTCCAATTGACTGTCAGTTTACAGTGATATCTGTAACGCCGTTGTCTCTATATCACTCACATGTAGCCCATGGACAGGATAGATCTTGCATTTTATCCTTATCCAATACTTTTGATTAAGAAACGCATTCGTAATTAAATGTTCGTTCTGAAAATGTTTTTATCTTATTTATACACAGCCCTTACACTTTTTCGATAAGTAATCTACATTGCAGCTGAAAACAATATCCAAAAATTAGTTTTTCCAATACTCGATTTTATCGAACTGTTTGCGTAATTTTATATAAAGAGGGATAAATTCATTTTTCTATTCTGTTATAATAGGGTTAAAGATATCGATTTTGTTCTTGCTACAAAAGTAATATGAATCGTATTTCCTCTGGTGCTGTAATTTTAAAAATTGTAAATTGTTGCATTCCTATACTCATTTTGTATATACACTGAACAAAATTCCCAATTGGTCAGTTTATATTGTATTACTATTTTGTTAATAATGCATGTATTCACACGAAATTTCACATACCGACATATGAATAGGTACTGCAGCTAAGTATTAATTTATTTTTGACGACTCACAGCCAAAGTAACCGCATTAGGCGTTTTGACTAACATTACATATTTTGCACGTGCAGGGCATGTGCACCAACATGCACGTGTTCGTTTACACTTTTGGCATTACGGACGAAAGTCCTACTAGAAAAACACATATTATGGTGAAACTGACACAAAAGCAACGCGATCGAGCTGTCGGAATGTTGCTAGCCGGGACACATTTACGACACGTTTGTAATTATTTTTGCAATTTCAAAAGAATTTTGATATAATTTGTTAGTAGCTGTTACTTTGATGGTTATTTCCATTTATAACCTTATTTCCGTTTACAAGAACCTTCAGTCGTTGGTTATCTACCATCCGCGCTCTTTTGTCAAAATTTAACCCAAGGACAATTCATTGAAGTGACCGATTTTGAGTTTTGTTGTAAAATTCCGACAGCCCGGGCGCGTTTCTCTTGTGTCAATTTCACAATGATATGTGTTTTTCAAGTAGGAATTTCGTCAGTAATGCCAAAAATGATCACTAACAAGTGCGTAATGGTGCGCATGCCCTGCACGTGCAAAATATGCAATATTGGTCAAAACGCCTAATGCGGTTACGCTGGCCGTGAGTCGGCCTAAAATAAATCAATAATTAGCTGAAGTACCTATTCAAATGTCGGTAATTGAAATTTCTTGTAAATACATGCATTATTAACAAAATAGTAATACAATATAAACTGACCAATTAGGAATTTTGTTAAGTGTATAATGCACTAAGCACGGGGACGAAGCTTGGTAAAGATCCATCAAGTGGACTGATGTTTTGTTCATTTTGTTGGGTTTTATAGAATATAAAAAAGATCAATAAGAAGATCTTTTAGAAGCACAGAATGCAACCAAGCAAAATAATAGCAGATTCGGTTTGATTGAGTCTGTTCGTGAGAGGTAATGGAAGGTGCAACACCCTTCACACTCCCCTAGCACCGGCTTAAGCGGAACTCTATTACAAAGATATTGAATAGACTCCATGATCCCAAAGGACTAGAAAATATAACAACATTGAATCCAAGTACGTGGAGACTTTTCTAAGCCGCCACACGGCACTTAAAGATTGTTGTTATGATAGTCAACACAATTATAGGTATATCATACTGCGATTTTCCAACTTTTTATGTTGGAGAACGACCGACCCAAGGTGGCCCTCTGGGCATTACTTCATCAAGGACGGGCACATGGATAGAACCACCGATCTTCTGTAAGCCAGATGGAAGGCTTCCTCATGTAAAAGAAGTGTACATCCCAAGCGAGGCTTTTAAACCATAGTGATAAGCGGCAAGTTGTTCGAAGCCAGCGACCTTAACAACTCGAACAACTCGGTAAATAAGCTGAAGTCGTTTCAAGGGTTTTCCACTACTTGTTTAGTTCTGGTGGCCCCATGAAAATGTTATATTTGAATAAAACCGAAAGAAATCAATACCTGAACGATAAAGACCAATTTTGGTAGATATCCGTCTAGTGGTTCGAGGGAAAAAGATTTTTTATTTTAGCTGTAGTGGCTTGTAAAGGAGGTCAACCAAAATCACTTATACACACTTGACAGGAGTCTATATCAGGATGCTATAGTAGTTGGTTTGGTGTTATTCTGTTCAGTAGTTAATGTTTAATTAAACGTTTGGCGCAGGACTAAGTCCACTAATACTAATGGCTCACCCTTATTCAGGTGCGCTAAATACAGCAGATCGCTAAGCGTGATTCTTGTGCCATATAGCGTTAGTAATTGGCTCGTAAAGAAGCAAGGCAGAATTTCGAATTTGTAATGAAGGTACTAAGTGAAATACGAATTCTATATTGAGTTTTGTTAAACCATTTTGGGGGAAAATCAGACTAAACTATTTGTTTGGCCAGGAAGGTGTTTTATCATGACAGCGCATCTAGCTACACACCTAAGCAGGCACACAATTTTGTTCAAAACATGGACTTTTCAGAACTCTCGAGGAATTTGTTCCAAAGTCTCTCGATGCAGTGTCCGTACTGAGGAGACGGTTGAACAAACACAAATATAACCTTAGGCCGGTTATATTACTAAACAAAATGTACGAACCTCAAACTAATTCCAACATGAAGATTTATTGCTGATTTATTACCTTTAGTTAAGTATACAGTACAGGAAAAAAGTACCCAAAAGAAATCCAAGCCAAACTCTGAAAATCAGGTGATATTCAAGGGCAGCTTCCTTTACATTTTAACTTCACAAAGTATTGCAAATTCATCTACAATAGAATCAATTAAACAAAATATAAGTATAACTTCTTCATTCACATGCGTGCATTACATAATAAACCATAAATAAATGTCATAACTGTTTATGAATTTCGAGCAAATATTGATATTATCATGTACACCACCCATCTAAAACATTATTGTTTTAAGAATCACGTATGAATGTTCCCCCTCCACACTTGGTTCTGACTTTGGGATACACATGATTAGAGTTAAAGCCTTTTAACTCAATATCGACGTGTCTGTTTTAAAAATATGTATGTATAAATTTGGTTAGAAATTCTGTTCTGAACTTGGACTCCTCTGTTCTGAAATTTGCCACCCCAACACTTTATGACAAAGGTGGTAAAAAACTAAAGGTAGGCTACCAGTACGTGCTAGTGATCTTTAAACATCTTTTTTTACTGATATTCAAAGAACATATTTCTGCTTTAGTTTACCAATAGAAGAACAATATAGCATATGGTCCACAGTAACGGCCACAATATGTATTAGATGTAGACCTTATTTCAGAATTTCAGATTCAATATCTCAAGAATGTGCTTCGATATTTTTGAGGACTGTTTTCTACGTTTCATTTCCTTACATATTACTTATTCCACACCACAAAGTTTATGTTGGAATTAGTTCAACTCCAAAATTTTAAATGACCAGCCTACCTTGGTGTTTTAGTCTAAGAGATGCTGAAATATTTACTACTGACACGGTTATCAAATCGAGCATTTATTACCATCAGATGTAACGTAATGAACATATATTTGTATTCTGTTCAATATAAGCTGAAAAACTCGAAGACTGTGTGTGTAAATAGTTTCTAGTTTATTGTTGCATTTCCAATTGTATTAGCTTAGCTGGCATCTCGTTATATAAATTGATGTCGTAATAAGTATGATTATGTATGGTGAATTAAATCTCTCAAGCAAATTAATTTTAACCTTTATCGCGATAAAGGCTTCAGACATTGTCCATACGATCCTTAATATTAACTTTTTTTCTGATTCATTCATTTATCCACTGATCTGAATGTTTCTGAGGCATCCAAATGTCAAAAGTTCTTCCGTGAAAAATCTCCATAATTCTATAAGTGGAATTAACCCGCTGCTACTAGAAGATCATGCGTTTTCCGAAAGGTCAGACATGTGTGACCAATGAACTGTGCCAGATCTATCATTATCATCATCAGTGAACCGCTAGTCAATCAGCTTAGAGAAAACGCTAAATTCCGTCGATCTCTACACGACTGACAACACGTCTTCTTCATGCCCTTTCTTTCTTCACATAAACGAGGTGAAGCCTTAATTATCACACTGCAGTAGATGGTGTTGAAATCACCAGCCGGACATACGCCTGTAAATGAATAATTTATCTTTATTACAAGTTTAAAAAAATATGTTCATATTCCAATCCCTATCTTGTAAACAAGAAAATGCTGAATTATTAACAAGATATCGGAAATTGATGCTTCAAATTACAGATAATTTTTGTTCAGGTTGAGTGTGTTTCAAACTACTTCCATATAAAATACTATATTTATGCATGCACCCCAGTTAGGTCAACGGCAGACTGATATGCAATAGACTTACCATCACGCATTGTTGGTGTTCTGTTGTACATTTTGTAAGCTATAGACTGTCTGTATGGCGACACGCACTCTCCAAGATGACAAAACTAAATAATTAGATAAAACAGAACAGTCATGTGAAAAATATAAAATCTAGCAAATACATAAGAGACTAGGAAAATAAACAGGTTAAAATTCGAATCACTAAGTAAGTCGTACATGTACTATCTCTATTCAGAGTTAAGGGAAATCAGAGCATTTTGATTGTTGATTTTGCCTTCTTAGTATACCTTCAATTATAATTACTTGGCAGTATTTGAGTACACCAAAATCCAACTTGCTCCTTAAAGAAAGTCCCGTTTCATGTTTGCAAAAGACAGTGTATTTCACCTTAGACCCATTGACAACGTTGTCAGCTCAATTTGCTTTAAATAACATGTTTACAAAAAGAAGCCAGCAAAACGTGAAAGCCATGTAAGCTTCTTATCAACCTAGTCATATTTCCAGTAAAGAAACAATATACACATTTGGAAGAATCCCACTGTCTTTGGAAGAAATTGGAAGAAAAGAACATGCACGAAGAAAATGTTGATCGGCGGAAAAAGCTATTGAACGGTATGTGCTTACATATGTGTCGGAAAAATGAGCTAACATTGTAGAAATGAGTACCAAAATCGCCATGCCTGCCAATCAAATCGAGCCATTGTAGAATATTCATTTCAAAACGGTGTAAGTCATACAATTACATCACACCAATAAATGCGATTCAGTGAACTTTAACGAAAAACATACTTTCCCCTGTCCGCAAGGTGTTCCAGGAAGAGCCATCAATCGGTTATTACTGTGACATTTATTTTCCATATCACTTGTACACCAAAGGCGTGAACAGATCATGGAGCGGGCAGACTCTATCTGAATAACATGAATACGTGTCAATTTAATCTGGAACCTTTTCATAATATATAAGTATTGTTATTATTTTCTTTTGTAGTGAAGCCAAGTGAGTTGAACTTTGTTTCATCTGATACTGGGGAATATAATATATACCATTGTATAGAAAAAATAAACTGCTGAATAAATCAGTTTGACGAACGGTCATTGAAATAGTCCTTCCTTCTATTCATAACGCTGTCTCTGTCAAAAACCTTTTTTCTAAAACTTTAGGTTAAACAGTTTAAGTCCCATGGATTTGGTATTGAACTTTGGAATAAGTATTTGGCATTTAGCATTAAATAACTGGCACTTATAATTAAATATTTCTCATTTCTCATTTGGCAATTAGCATGGCATGCTTGCCTTCCATAAAGACAAACAAGTCGATTTGATTAATAAAAAGACAAAAGGGAGCTAGGTTAGGTGTAGAAAGAAGGTCATAGAGTTGCCAGACATGTTGGACTTCTGTTGCTGCCTTTTTGTTTTTTGTTTCCGACAATAGTTCTAATGATTTTGTTTCTGACAAAATCGTAGTAATATGGAACTTAAACAGGTTAACCTAGGACATGCGTGACTAAGCTATCATATGAGAAGAACGAAGCATAGTGTAACTCATTTGTGTTCACTCTACAGATCTTATACCATATTTTGGGACTACAGTGGCCTAGAAGTTAAGGTCGCTGACATTGAATCACTTCTCCACACCGCTGTGTGTTCAGAACCCCGCAGAAGATGTACAGTATTAATTGTAATTCTCTGGGTTATGCAGTCATCAAGTTCATTTGCAAATGATTCGTCAGGTTGTCATTTGATATATTATAATTTATGAAGTTAATATGTACTGTATTTTCGTCGCTTCTGCATGTGTTTATGGTTCAGCATGTGGATATTTATTTACACTACTCAGTACTTTGGAACATAGCTTGGAGGAGTAAGAGTAAAGTGTTAAGCAACAAATATCAGTTGATAATCCCGTCTGGTATTTCGACCGTACCAGTGTGATTTGCTACCTATATGTGTCTATATCCGCCTATTGTCGCTTTTGGTGCGTGGCACTCCCTGTTTGATATTTTTCTTTGTTTTTATCGTTGTCAATATGTTTTACTTGTTCTTTTCTAATGCATCCATATATAAGATTCCCTAGGTTTCATTTAAAGGGGCTGTCCTTTAAGAACACTCTTCTTTGGTATCCTTAATTGATTTCTGGGAGATCCGTGGTTTACCGAGGTATCAATCCGTACCTTATATAAGCTCGAAGGTCGTGTGTATTGCCGAACAAACAAGCTTTACGTTCTCTTAAATATGTCTATTTTAACTATTTATATCCTTTAGGATATCAAACATACTTCACAAAACATTGATGATGATCCAAAGGCCATCCTACATTGG
Source organism: Mercenaria mercenaria (assembly GCF_021730395.1). Lineage (NCBI taxonomy): Eukaryota > Metazoa > Mollusca > Bivalvia > Venerida > Veneridae > Mercenaria > Mercenaria mercenaria. The sequence continues at coordinate 11,364,615 of NC_069361.1, read as the reverse complement.
TCGTTTTTATCAAACATTTTTCCTGGTGGCTTCTTGATTAAATCATGTGATGTCGTGTCCCTTGGTACATTCAACAAACACTTAGCCTTGGATGACCTGTAACAATCAAAGATAAAACTATAGGGTCTGTTTCTGTCGCAATGAAATCTAATGAAAGCAGGATTGCAACTTGACTGAACACTTGAAAAAATAATTTTAAACACTAGTTGTAATATTTAAGACATTTTAGCGAAAACAAAAACAACACTTTTATTAATTGCACGTAATTACAAATGTAAAATGTATTTAATATATAAATATTATGGTTAATTTATATATCAAATGATATTTTATACGAATATATCTGTATTTTTTCTGTTTAAATATTTGAAGCAATTTTGATTTGGCACTGTCGAAGTAAATGAGATTGAAGTTGACCCTAGTTTTGACGCTAAAAATGGCATTTAACTTCATATGACTTACATTATAAAATGTTTAAGTTGCCGCATTGAACATTGTGAGAAGTAAAATACATTTCTTGAGACATTCTGTTCATGTGCATTTTGCGGAGCCATGATATAATTTTTGTCAGCTGGACAAATCTTGTTTATACCTTCTCCATCATGTGTGGCACCTAAGCTGCAGATAAAATTGTTAAACAAAATAGGCAGAATATAATTGTTACAAATAGAAAAAAGTATTTTATGTTGATATGAAGGTTATAGTTTTATTACTGAGTTTCATTTAAAGGTGAAATATTACTAAACTTTTCATTATAATTTATTTTCAAAAAGGCAAAGGAAGACATTTTGATCTATTCTGTATAGACCCTCGGCTTGCGGCCTCGTGACGGTATGATTGGACAGAGCTTGTATATTGACCCTGACATACGTAGTTTGAACGGTGCCATATGAAATTGCAAATACCAAATTGAAATAATAGGATTTTAGCTTAACTTCAACATGACTTTCATTTTTGACATACTGATCTCGATATTGATAGGTGTCATCTCTGCCTAGCAAGTTTGATGTTCTTGAACCAAAACATTCTTATTATTCAGTTATCAACCGTAAACGATCACCACGACCTTGACTTTGGACCTACAGATTTTAAAATCAGTCGAGGTTATCTACTGGTCACTGCCAATCTGCCTATGAAATTCGAGATTCCTGAGCTAAGCGGTTTTCAGTTATCGACCGAAAACTAATTTTCAGCTTAAAATGACTGCGGCCGTGACCTTTTCGCAACCAACCTCAAAATCGATAGGGATCATTTGCTGGTAAGGACCAACATACCTACCGTTTTTGAGCATCCTGTGAAGGATTCTTCAGGAATCCATCGGAAACCGTGTGAAAGGACGGACAGATGGAAGGTCCATTTATCATATAATTGCACTTCGGGGGACATATCAAATTGTTTGTGCGAAAAAAAAGTTTGTAATTATGTTTTGTTGGGGTTAGAATTGCACAGAAACCATTCTGGTCATATATCGACATTTCAAGCTTTTGTTGTTGACCCTCCAGGCATTGTTTCAAACATTCCGTAATCTAGCTGAATAGCTTCCTCACATGCATACCCCTACACCCAGAGCGAGGTTTCGAATCACCTCGGCGAGGCAAGTGATTCAAAGTCAGCGACCTTAACCAACTGGCCTTGGATCTCCTTTGAAATATATGTTATCTGATATATAATATTTAATACTACCTGTGACCAAGTTCATGTGTTATAACCCCTGCTGATTTGAAGTCGCCAATATCTTGAACAATGGACGAAGATTTGCCTTCCACAGTATCACACATCGTTCCAACAAAGGCTAAACCTTAATATCAAAAAAGAGACAATAAATACGCTCACAGATATATAAATATTGACGCTGAAGAGTTGCTGTACACAGGATGGCTTACCCACGTGACTTTTGGATACCGTACACGCAGATAAAACGTCTCAATTCAGGTAACATTATGCCTATATGACAGATTTTCATGAAGTTAAGTGCGTCGAAGACAGCAAAATGAATTTTTTCCCGCCACACAAAGCGTCAGCAATTAGTTCTAAGTACTTATCTAAAACATTTCGTCCAATTGCTATTTGTGAACTTACTGCGTTGAGGACGGTACACATGACATGGGGTAGAGGTGCACGTTTTTTTTCTCGCTCTGCAAATGTTTGGATATTTTTCCAATTCACGGGACTTTTGGATAACTTTTTTAACACAGAATCTGTTGTTATAAGTGACAGTTGGTAGTGCTTTCGTTGAAATAAAACTGTTCACTTTCATACTTTTTTAGAAATACCGTATCATGTGAAAATTTATAATAATTCATTTATGTCTCTTATACTCACATGTTGCGCATGAAACTTGATTTAATAAAGTTCTGTTCTGTTCTGACACGTTCGCAGTTGGGAAAATTGTTTGAGAAGAGTACTGAGAATTTATTGCAGACGTTTTGTGCAGAGGAAAGCACCCATTTTGCTGTCTTCTGCGCACTTTATCCTATGAAAATCCGTCAAGTAAGCTAAATGTAACCTGTATCTGGTCATTTTCTTCGTGTGTACCGTATCCAAATGTCACATGAGATGGCCGCCGCATGTACAGGTATGTCTTGTAATATTTTATATTCTCAATGTAATTGTACAATCATGTTCACATTCTTATTTCTATATCTGACTTGTCTGGGCATATGTTGTTATGTGGAGCATACGCGGTTTGTGTCACATTAATTTTGTTATCGGTAATACAAGTTGTTATCTGTTGTAGCTTGGTAAAATGCTGTTTCCATTTGTAGTAACCATTTATCTCGTTTTGAGAGGAAACAATAACTCTACTTCTCATCAAAAAGTCAAGTTTCGCTCTGACTTTTTTAATGTTATGCATGTTGTCTTGTATGGTCCTGGGGCTACTTTCATTCCCCTCCCTCTCTTTACGCCTAACACTCTTTTCATTCCAAGTTTTAAAATAAAGGATGAAAAGAAAGTTCGTTCCTGTTAAGCAAATGTTGATATTGTTTTACCTAGATGTATAACAGAATACAGGAAAGGTGCATGCCATTCACTGAAAGACTACCAATGACAATGTATTGGGTTTCACTATTGGATAGGTTGAAATGAATATGTGACATTCGGTGAAAATTTTCCCTTACCTATGTTTTGTTGAAAATGGTATTTTTCACTAAAATTTATGGGGATAGGTTACTTCTAGTTAACAGTTCACATATGTTGCAATGTTTTTAGAAGTTATTTGTTTTGTTCTACATTATAGTTGTACAAATAATATTTTATATGGCATAAAATGTTTGTGGTAGAATCAATGAAAAAAGAAACGTTTGTTTATTTTCAAAAATTGAAAATATCTGAAGTACATAGAACAAAATGTTTTTTCTCCAATAAGAAAATCTGATATTATCCAAATTTTATAGCAGCATTAGGTCAACATATCAGCATTTAATATAGCGGAACACCCTTTAGTTTTCATATAAGTGAAATGTATGTCAATTGGTATTTGAAGTGCCCCTTTCCACTACAGTTTCTATTTGTAGGTGGCCTTATTTTGTTGTGTGGTCTGACAGTTTCTATTTATTGGTGGCCTTATTTTGTTGTGTGATCTGACAGTTTCTATCTGTAGGTGGCCTTATTTTTGTTGTGTGGTCTGACAGTTTCTATTTATTGGTGGCCTTATCTTGTTGTGTGGTCTGACAGTTTCTATTTATTGGTGGCCTTATCTTGTTGTGTGGTCTGACAGTTTCTATTTATTGGTGGCCTTATTTTGTTGTGTGGTCTGACAGTTTCTATTTATTGGTGGCCTTATCTTGTTGTGTGGTCTGACAGTTTCTATTAGTGGGTGGCCTTATTTTTTGTGTTGTCTGAGTATGTTTGCTACGATAAATTCTTTTGGGAATTCTATTTTCAGTTATATGGACAAATGACATCAATAGGTCAGTATGCTTGTATTTGTTAAATAAGGAATTAGGAGGTGAATTTTCGACATTTGAAAGAATACTTTGTGCAAGTGTTGTTCTTATTTCATTTAATATTTAAGTTCTACAAACGTAGAGATGGTATCTAACATTTAATTTCATCTGATATGTCCTTCTTGGAATTCATACTTTGTTTTTCTTACTGAAATGTGTACCTATTTGGAAAAGTGAAATTTTCTTCCTTATACATGTATATCATAAAGGTAGAGACTTGCTGATATAAGATTTTAATGTTCCTGGAACAAAACCTAAGCTAGGATACACCATTGAAAAGAATCAGACGCAGCAAATTCCTTTCTGGATAAATGACTTGCCTACTGCAAACCTATTTCTGCAACATGTTTTTATGTTATGAATAGAGACAGTATCTCTTCTGATGATAGTTGTCAGAATGCAACTGAGAGTGTTAAGGAGGTAGGTTACCTTTATATTTGTATGTGCGCATGTCCAACCGGAAGCTAACGTGACGATTTACGACGACGTTTACGACAAACTAAATGTGTTTGTATATTCATTCTTCTGAAAACAAATCATAGACCTGTCTTCGATCTGATGCTTTATGGTTTAATAATGCAGAAATAATGAATAAATTGCCGCAGAAACGCTTCAAAACAATTTTGCCATAAAATGACGTCATTGACGTCATGACGTTACGTGTCAGTTACCGCGCAAAATTAATAGCTTTTATCTTGAAAGTACGTAATTCTGTGCATTTTCTTCATTCAAACTATTTTCAAATAACCATTATTTGCTGAAATATTTTTTATGAGTCTTTTGCTCTGAATAATAATCAATATTCTGCTTCTTTTATGTAGTTATATTGAAATGTTACGCGGAATGTAAGAAAATGGATGATGGTAACCAATGTTATTTGGAATATAGTTGGGTGAGAGGTTACTTGTTACGGCCATTTTCAAATAAAAAATCTAGCAGTTTGATTTGTTATACCTATTTTTCAGGTTCCGTTGATAATTTGTTACTTATATACTAAAACTAAGATCTAAAATTGTTCAAATTTCAGTAGAAAATTGTTGTTTCTTGAATGGAATTGATGTTACCGTGGAAACGAAGCCCGTGACCTATGTATCTAAATGTAAAATTCAAAAGCGTTGACACTAGTCTATTTAAGAAACACAGCTTCGACTTTTTATTTTCATTTCAACAATATCCATGAGAATAATAGTAGCATGCTGAACGATTTTTCCATGAAAAATGTCAGACGAGGGGTACTGCTGTAAGTATTCTAAGCTTAGAAATTTGTTTGAATAAATGCAGATAACACGAAAATATAACGTACGTTAGAAATAATATGTTTTAAAGCTACATCAACTAGAAAGATAATCTCATTTAATATTATTTTATAAGAAATTACGACAAAAAGCAAGATATAAGCCATTTTAAACATCTCTGTTGCCATGGTTACTTTAAACTTTAAGAAAAATAGGGTACCATGTATAGTGCTTGGTATTTTGCTAATAATATTACCCAGATATTACATGTTGGTCATTAACAGAATGGCACTGAAGCCGTCGAAAACCCCTATTTTTATACATTGTTGTTTAAAAATGAGAGAAAATGCGTTACCATGGAAACACGAGCCCCGCGACATATACATTTTAAGCTTATATTAGAAAGCTAACGTGCATATTAGTAAAATTATAGATTATGCTGACTTCTACGGATATCAGTGAAACTAAAATACACTGAAAAGTGTTAAATATCCGTATTTTCCTTCTTCTTTCAATATGAAATACCTTTGGAGGGTCATGTTTTTCAAACCTGGATAAAAATTGAACTTGAAGGGACAGAGACGACAAACGAAACTGAGATTTTAGCAGTTAAAACTTCATATTACACGAAATACAAAAAGATGCTGCGGTTCAACTAATTTGAATTTACCCTTGTAACAAGGTAACCTACCTCCTTAAATGAATCTAATAAAATTAACAAATGTAATATATAACAACACTCTTACTTACTTGTAAAACTATATTACTTACCATCAACTTTTTTCAATCGTCTTTTGAGTATATAACTGAAACAGAATACAACAAGAACCACATATTATCAAAAGTTATCCTGTCTATGTACATGTGAACAAAGCAGATTATTTCAATTAATTAGTGTAAATTAACGATAAGGGAACACATACCCAGAAACTGGTTGTTTTAGTGTAAGATCTAAGCTAATGATCAGACGTAAAATCTGGTGTTCACGAGTAAACGAGTAAGATTGTATTTTACTAAAAATACACGAACTCACGTATAATGTCACTATATTTATGTTAATAAACACACAAAATATTAAAATAATCCGATGCGATATATTGATATTTTCACTCAAAATATGGTATGCCATTCTTTACTCTCTTTTTTACATTAAACGGATGTTCTGTTAAAGTGTATTCTTATCTTTGATGTCTGGCTTAGAGACTAAGAGCTTTATGTTGCTTGTTTACAACGACCAAAGTGAATGATGACTTTTCATCTCACTGCATATGATGATAATAAAAGTGGTTACCTTGTTAATAAAATTGCATGATCATATTTAGGAAGAGACGAGTTTCTTCTAAGCCATTTCTGGAACCGTTTCAGAGCTCTGCTAGCACTCACAATGCTATTTCCGTTGTAAGCGGACCACCGTGCAATGTATTCTAACCAAACAACATCACGTTTTGTCTGAAAGTGTTTATTGAATTACATAAACTTATAAACACAATATTAGATAGAATAAGGAATGTGAAATTTCATGTTTCATGTCATATAGAAACAACCGTGTTAGACAATCGTTCCATTTACAAAACCTTATTCATAATGCTTCTGTATAGTAAGACCTCAGCATATATTTGAGTGTTTTACAAAACATGTCATTGAAATTTTTTTCAATGTTACTAATATTTATGGAAAAGTTTATGTGGTTGAATACATTGACGTGTAGTAACTTTTCCTTTTATATCTAGGTTCGGGTACCGCTCGTCACGTAATGAAGCCATTTAGGTGGTTTTGGAAGGTCTTAGGCTTTGTCAAGATGACTGGTAATATTTGAAATATGTACGCAGGGGCATATGACGTTTTCCTTTTCTTCACCATTACATGCTTGATAGTTTCTACTTGACCTGAACCCAAAAGAAAATTGGTAAGAACAGATTTCCACACTAATAAAATAGGGCTAAAGCTGATAAAGCATTTAAAAGTAAGGCTTGGGTTACAGGGTCTATTCAGTGTTTAATAACTACATTTCATTTTACTGTTAAATGGGGCATAGGTAAATAACACAAATTTTCTCATAAGAAATTGAAATATTTTACCCTTTTGTATATCATGTATTGAAAATCAGTGTTGAATTCCTGAATTTCTTACCTCGGCAATGTAAATATCACAAATCTGTACATGTATTGAGTAAGTCTTGTCAGTTATAGTTTCAAATCTCTGGTTAACCTGTACATAATAAAAACAAACTGAATAACATGACAACAATTATATTTTCTGCTCGATTCTGGTCGAGAGTTATTATTGGACCTTCTACACAATCTCAGTCAGACCTTATTTAGGTAACGTATTTTTATATTGGTGGACGGACGTGTCGTTGATTGTATTGTATTGTTATTTCTGTTGAACACATGAAAGTGGCGTTGTTTTTTATAATAAAGACATATAAATTGAAATTAGTAAAGAATGTGTTTTCTTGACTAGTTCTCTTCTATAAATGATGTCATTTAATTCTGGAGAGACCTAACTTAGCTTACTAAATATCAAAATAATGACCTTCATTGGGAGTAGTTTTCTCCCAGTTAAAACAATAAATTGTTTGATATTTTCATTTATGTATAAATAAGAGAAAACACACGCTTGATCATCACATTTATTCATAGAAAAAAGATATCATGTGGAAACTAGAATACTGATATTCTATTTTTGGAAAAATGATTGAAGATTAATGTTAAGGTCGTGCTTTTAATGTTTGTCAGATCTATGCTTATTTAGTATTTTTAGAAGAGTACATCGACATTTATTTACCATGTCCACAAATTAACCCATAAACGTCAACATCAGTTAGAAACATAACACTGGGTGAGGTTTCCGTTGTAAATTAACTACTTTTGGAAGTAAATTGTGATACAGTGGCTGCATCAAGTACACATAAACAACTCGGTTTGGTTGAGCTTAGTAAGATATATTGACTTATGGCAAAAACAATTTTACTCGTGTAAATCCATGGCAAGCACATAATTATATATCATGTTTACTCATAAATATAAGTACTTTGTTTAAATATCTATACTTCCTTTAATGTTTCAATTATCTTGTGATTTGACGGTGAAAATTGTTCTGGTTGTTTTTGATTGTACGAAGGCAAACAATTTAGTACAGGTCGGAAATGGCTTTATCTAAAATTCAAGGTATGTTGCATCTATAACAACGTGTTTATAAATCATCATATACAAAATAATTGGACAGCGTTGTATGACAAATTGCTGTGGCACATTTCGCTGAATGGGAATCGCCCGAGATTCCATGATACTGTCTATTAAAACTCATAAAATGGGTTTTAGTTTTCAAGGCGTAATTCATACATTCATAGCAGTTGTCAGAAATATTAGAACTCCAAATCCAGGTAAACTGACTTTTTATATAAATATACAAGAGCATTTTTGTGTTTTACATAACATGCTTTTTGTTGCCATTGCGTTAGTTAGGTAAGGGTTTACTTTGATAACTTTTATTCACTCTATCCTGTGATTTTGGAACATGGTGTGAATAAGAGTGAGGCTAGATGCACCATAAACCGGTTTAAGCTCCCTAGTGGTTATTTTTGCTGCTGACCGTTCCAAGGCGGTGCCCGACTGTGTTCCTTTATTTCTTCTGTTTGTCCTAGTGTATTCGCTTTGTGTGAGTGTGTGTGTGTTGGTCGTGTGCGCGTGCTGGGTTAATGTTTGGAGAGACAGCATTTTTGGAACGTGGCTTTACATGTTGGATATTTATCTTTATTTTTCAATAATCGACACAACTTTCATTTGAAACAATCAACTGACCAAAACTGTCGCATGAGTGTGATTTGAATGTAGTACAAGTACATGTTTGTTTCTATAACAGATTAATTTCCTATATGTCTGCTTGTATGTAAAACAGACATTCTCATACATGAAATATAATTGCCCGATACATGTAATCGTAGTATTACTATTTAACACTGCTCCAAACTTTGATACCTAAAACTCATTGAAATAAATACTGAAAATCTTACATATACGTGTACCCTTACAAATAGCATGTACATGTATGTTAACAAGTAACACTACCAGGTTTTTATTCAGTTCTTAGGTCAACCCCATTTTGAAAGAATCCCCCGATTTGTATAATGCTACAAGATTGTTTTCTTGATGATGGTATCACATGCAGTGCTTTAACAACTTGTGTCCATATTTGCCGAGTATAGATTAAATCAGAGGATGAAATTATGTAGGATAATCCGTGGTGAAAATAAATAATGTTCAAGACAACGATACTGTGAATTTTGTAGTTGTGTTTACTGCATTACTTTAACTAAATGAAGGTGTCAGTGTGTACAGTAAATATAGCTTATATACCTGTCAACTGTGTAACTTAAGTCTGAACGAATTACACATTAATCAAGTGTAACTTATGTGTGACCGAATTACTCATTAACGAAGTAATGATATTTTGTTAAATTATCATATGTACAGCATGTAGCTGGTTTGATCATACGAATACATGAAGCATTACTATTTTCTTAAGACAGACCAGTCTAAGGTTTGCTTTATGTCTGCTTTTGAGTACTAAACTGTTGGAAATGCAAATCGTATTTAATTTATAAACATTTGATCTGTTAAACGGACTTGCCCCAGAAGATAACCTATGAGTCGATGTGACACTTAACCCTACAAAACAATGTATAACGGTTCATTATAATGAAAGAAGGAAGTAGAAAACTTTCGTAAGACGGTCATCCTTTAGATACATCACAAGTGTATCAACAGCTGTTGCTTATTTTAATTTTCTTACTACGTGCCATCTTTTTTAGACAGTGATTACATCATTTTTTTCTTTGCATCAATCAATGTCTCTTACAGCTAGAAGAACTCGCTGTGAAAACAAAGACATATACTCCTATTGTATTGAGCGCATTACTGCCGTAACTCCTATTAAACAAAAAAGGAGTTACGGCAGTTTTGCGCTCAGTCCTCGATATTCAAAATATTTATACTTACTATTGCAATTAAAATGCTAAAATACTGTTTAATTCTCTTTCTTGCATCATCTATATCAAACATAGTTTCTCTTAAAAATTTCTGGAATGTAGAGTTGTCTATGACAAGCAGCAGTTCTATAGTGGTATCTGTGTGCTTCATATAGTGTCTCTTTGATAATCCGATAAATGGATGGCTGTCTGTTACATCTGTCAGATTAGAGAAAAAACATAAACTAAGTGTTTAAATGACTGCATAAGACTAACACCATAGGCAAAGCAAAACATTGCGACAACCTTAATACAGGTGACCCCGCATCAATTTAACATACATAAATGTCTAAATTAAACGTCGAAGTACTATATGTAGTATAAAAATTGGCCCCATTTAACGATAAAATGGCAAAATTAATGATAATACTCCAATCGGAGGTGGAACTAAACATATATTCAGCAGTCTATGCGGGATAGTAACTAATAGATATTTTAATACGACATGAGTAATTTTCGCATAGGGACTATACATAGGGACTATACATAGCATAGGGACTATACATAGGGACTATACATAATGCTATATTCCAGTGTTATTTCAGAAAATATTCAGCGAATTCAAAGAATATGTCCTTTTACCGCTTTATTACAGATTACATACTGTGTATGAAAATAAACAAAAACAAAGAGTACGTATATCAAATAGTATTTACATGATGGGGTATAAGGCGAGGTAGAAAAAATATCACGTTGCATGTCTCTTTGTATCACAGCCACTTGAAGCAAAGCCAATAGAGAACTCCTATTTACTGGTCTATCAGCCTGCAAAATAATTGTTCGATATACCATATTACCCAGTATATCACCTTTATTCACCAATATGTAGACGTTTTATAACCATCGATATCTTTTTAATATCACTATTTATTTCCTGGTCATTTTGGTCATTGAAGAGATAGAGTTACGATTGACCTGGTGTTAGGGCTGTTTGGGATTCGCACATATAATTACTTCTCACGAACATACTCATTCAAAACGAGTCTCTATTATTTTTGCTTGGTTACGTTCCATGCTTCCAAAGCATTTCCTTATAACTTCTATCACATTTTTATTAACGCATATATCTATGTTGAAATTTACACATAGGACCTCCTTTTAATATTATTTCACCGGATAAATTTTCACACAGCATGTTGTCTAAAAGTATGTAGTTTCATTGTTAATAACATGCTAGATTTTTCGATTGATTTGTTTTTCTTCTGATTTATCTGTTACTAAATAAACAACAACATAACTAGATTACCGTATTTCTAAAGCGATATAAAGTATTTGAAGACGTCTCATTTTGTTCAAATTCCACCATCGTGTTTTTATGCCGCCAGTATGTTTGAAAGGGTGGTCCACGATAAGGATCGTCCAAATAATTTACTCTGAAATAATCTGAAAAGAGTGAAAACATGTACGTCATATATTTATTATTATTATCATTAGACTATGCGAGCTAAAGGCAGGTAGGATTTGACAATATCAAGTAACATTAGCGCGAAACAATGTTTTTGTTTAGTTTAAATAATGCAAACAATGCAAGCTCAAAATAAAATAAAAAATAATAAATAAATAAAAGTTATTTCCCTTACTGACACCAGAATCTTATCAATAAATCTAAATGCTGTCTCAAATGGGCTTTTTTCATCATCTTCTGTTATTTCTGACAAAAATCAGTCCCTTTGGGTCGAATGTTCTCAAATTTTGGACCCCCAGGACCCCTTCTCCAACGCATATGCAATACGTTTAAACTTTATTGTGCTAGCGATTCATAGTTAATCTGCCTATAATATTCAGGCCTTTACTTCACATGAACTCCAAACAAATAATTCCCTATATGTACATTTTGTTTCCTTTTGACCAGGTTTCTTTTCTATACATTGCGTTGTATTTAACATTAAAATCAGCTTCTCGATCATTAAGTTTACCAAAAAGGAGCGAATGCGACGACATCTAGGGAACGTTTTCACGGGCTACATGCGGGTGTCGTCAAAAGTACTAAGGGCCCTCCTGAGTTTGCGCCGACGTCATCAAAATGCCCTTACGTCATGAGGTTTTACGTGACGTTAAACGTGCTTAATTAGTAAAATTGTCGTTAAAACCACTAAAATGAAATACAATGAAAAGTAACTTTGTAAGCTGCATCCAGATACCAGCTGACAGCAAAGGAGTGTTCGCCGAGGCGCGTAGCGCCGAGGAGAGGGTATTCCCTTCAGTAATGGGGATTAGGGGTCTCCAACTGGAGAATTTTAGATAAAGGTATGTAAATGGTTACTTCTGGTGTATTTTGGCTTGTATTTTAAATTTTAAGTGCCCAAATATCACTTATATCAATACCATTTTGCATCCTTATTGATCACGTGCACTTGATTTAACTACAATATAAAATATTGCCTTTATTCCTAATACTTACTTCGGAAAGAATAATTTATGCGGAACCGTACATTACTTGTTTTTATAGTGTTTTCTTATTTACAACATACTAATACGTATCAATTATATTGCATTTTTCATCTTTCATGCCATCCAATTTCTATAAGAGGCCACTCACCAGAAATACTGACATTGCAATATGACGTCGACGTCAGAACGCGTGGAGGTTCCCGTTATCTGGAGTCATTGAACAATGTGCTAGTACCGGTCACTGAACGACGACCGTAATGCTATTAATATTGCTATAATCTAAATTTAGAAGGAGCCATTCTGCTTATACAGATATCTCTGCTTTCAACTTTGACAAATGTGGTACGGTCTATAGATAACCTATTCTGAATCAACAAAGCAGTAAATTGAACTTTGGGAAGATAGAATTCTAGTGGAACTTTTATTAGATATCTAATTACTGTCTGTATTAGGAGGTGGAAGGGATCAAGAAGAGATGTGGGGTACCTGACACATATCTGAAATATTTATGTTTATGCACGTGTCACTGTCGTCACAGCAGGTCATCAATTTACACTGATTAACGTAGAATGTAAAACAACTGATAACAGTTTTACAGTCTTGTTTATGTTCTTCCTGCAATGAGGATTCATGCTTATCGTTGTGGGACTGGCATTTGCGGAGGCAAACTTTCATTTGAAGTCAGGGAATTATACCAGTATCAATGACACGATCATAACATTGATCTAAGGCAATGCTACAGGAACTTCCTGCTTTTTTTTAGAGCGGGTAATTAATTTTGTTGATTATTGCATAAATGCTCATCTAATAATATAAAGCATTACGATATACGCAAGTAACATAACCAAGAAGTTTTGCAATTAAAATGAATTAAGGTCAGATTGGAGTTTTGTTATTCATACACAAGTTGCCTTTAATTCATATCGAGTAACCGTGCGAAGGCGCAGACGGTACAGAACGTTAATCCTGATGTAATTTCAGTTCCAACCGTTTGTATCAGGAAATTCTAAAACTTGTAACTTTGGATACGTTTTATCCTCTGGCGTCTATGTTATGAACGGGGTTCTATTCTTTTAGTGTCATGCTTTTACGAGAATCAAAATGACTATTATTCACTAGAAGCATAGTTTAATCTTTTACTGTAATATCACCTTCAACAATGACCTTCATGTGCCTACTGAAACTCAGCATTTTTCTACTTTTGTTATAATTTAAAATCATTTATAGTCTTGAATTATAGCTCTTAAAGTTGCATTAAATTTCACCCAACCCACATTCATTAACGAGATCTTAACATTTTGAGAGAATATACTTCTGTAAAATATTACCGTTAGTATGATTTAGATGGTGAACTCCAGAGCTAAATTAGAACTCTTCTTGAAAGACAGTTTAATTCGAAATATCATTGTATTGATTGTTCTTAATATACAGTTACCACGTCATTAACTTGAAACTGAGAAGAAAACATGAATTGCTTTGATTTTATTCCAACTGTATCGTTTATGTTTCAATTTGTTTGGATTTAATGGGTTTACAGTCACACCGACATATTTAATGTCATATGGTGACTTTTCCAGCATTCGTTCGCGTAGGAAGACACCAGGGCGTCACATGCATTGTTTCAGGTACCTGGGTAGAAACAGCCAGCTAGACTTCTAGATAGTAGTTGTAATTTATTTATGTGGTATGTTGTGGACTACAGAGCTATGTTCAGACTTTTGTTGAAATTTGAGTAAAATGTAAATACCATAAAATTGACATTTCTTGACAATAAATTACCTTTACATGATTTTATTACATCTATTACACTAGGAATTAAGAAAACAAACGGCAAAACAACTGAATATTTATAGACTTCTTCTGTAAAAGTAAAGAGGGAAAGCGCTCTATATCGGTAATTTCTGAGCAATCGATTATCTGTAACTCATTTGCTATGAATATGAGAGGCATGAATGAACAGTCTTAATTGGTTCTCGTTTTCTCAATGACGAAACCTCGGATAATAGCTTTGTTTAGACAAATGTTTATTTCCAGATAACACTGGTTGTACCTTCAGGTTAAGATAAGCATCATGTCTAATACAAATTAAACAAGTTCCCGTGCTAAGAAATCGATGTTTTTACGCTAAATTGCTAACTATAGATACAGTAATTAAATTTTCATTCTTTATCAGCGAATGACAAATAATATGACACGATAAATACAATTGGCACGAAAAAAGGACTTTGGACTTACCATTTTATATTTATTGGGTCAAAATTGCGTTATTTATGATTTCTATTATTTAATCATCGCAACATATTTCTATGCATCAAATTATTGTAGGGAATTATTTCTTTCACAATTTGTCATATTAATATTTAACATTAAGTTTCTGAATTATTTATTGAAAGGCAATCATAATTGGCTCATACAATAACAATCTGGAATGAAATGAAAAAATCCGCATTTGTTTTAAGATGAACCTTTAGACCTAGACTGTATAGATTATTTACAATAACTTACAATATTTGATGTCTTTGTATACAATGCCAACGTATAAACAAGCAGTGTTATGATTGCACGTTATCTTTAAAAATGAGAAACCGTTCGACATTGCTTTCACTGTCGTTTCCAACGTGTGTGTGTGGGGGGGGGGGGGGGGGGGAGCCAATAACAACAACCCTTGCGCATTGTAATGCATGGCGTTTGTGGGAAAATGGACAGCCGAGAGTAAAATACTGAGAAATATAAAGACCTATACCACATTGTACATTGGTGTGAGTTATCAAAATTTCGCATGTATTTCTTACCGGACACGCGACTGGAAAAAGCAATGACGTCATCAATATGACGCCTGAAGAGAAAATAAAATTACTGCTGAATAATTACAGATGACAAGGTCCTCGAAAACGATGTTATAATTGTAATAGTGTGTATTTAGTGACGGTAATTTTTATTCTAGCAGATAAAAGCATTCTTATGAAAACAAAATATGAAATTCATTATGCTTAAAATGAAAAAAAAATATCAAAAAATATAAGAAAATGACTAAGTCAAGATATTTAAGTAAAAAAATATATGTTAAATGGCACAGTATGTTATTTTTTTGTTGTTGGATTTAACGTCGCACCGACACATGATAGGTCATATGGTGACTTTCCAGCTTTAATGGTGGAGAAAGACCCCAGGTCATCACGAGCGAGCACCTGGGTAGAACCATCGACCTTCCGTAAGCCAGCTGGATGGCTTCCCCACATAAAGAATTCAACGCCCCGAGTGAGGCTCGAACCAACATCGATGAGGGGCAAGTGATTTGCAGTCAGCGACCTTAACCACTCGGCCACGGAGGCCCCTGTTATATTCAAATAAAGATTGTTTGACTATCTATCATTTCTATCGTCAAAAACCATAGTCATACATATATATATTTATATAACTGTTTTTTCTTTATGACTGTCAATTCAGGTTAATGTGCCGACACTGTGATCAGAATACGAACTCCGTCGAAATATAAATCTGTTAAATGCTGCAGTCGAGAGAAAGCAGCTTTTAATGCATAAACAGCTTGAAAGCGTAAAATATTTTATTGTGACGATTCTCCATTTCATATCAATAAACCCAATGAAAATAAACTCCCCCTAAGCCTGAGTTTACTTAGAGACATCTCAGAAAGGATTCGCAAGAACTGCTCTTTATGTATGCTTTAGTTCCAGCAAACTAGGTGGTCAATGATGTCGTCATTGAATGACGCCTACACTTTATTTATGATTTATAAGGAATTTTATAGTACTAAAACCTACATAGTGAGTCCCTCCACTGAACAGGATTTCGTCACTAACCACATCACTGAAGTGTGTACTTTCAAAGATATCATAGATGATCAGCAAGAATAAATTCCCCCTTTATCCAAAACTAATTTACTTCATTTATGTCTACCTGTTATATAATTCCAGGTGAAATGATGTTGCGACAATGTAAAACCTTTGTAGTCACAAAAAATTCTAAGAAGTTATAGAAAAAATTAAAATCAACAATTGCACGGTAAATGTGATTTCCTTACCCTACATACCACTTTTCCACATACTCTAATAAATATCTAACTGTTGTAATTAAAAGAAATTTTACCTGGAATAATATCACGCCCGGTAATCCCCAGAATCATAACCTTTCGGTTATGTATGAAAATGCTTCTGCTATGATTTCCGGTTATGATGGTTTTCACGTAAAAATAGTGACACAGGTAAGGAATTCTTACGTTTTCTTTCTAATATGACTATAAATTAAAAATCAGCGAATGCTATTCGATGCACGATTGAACAATGATTACATACATACTAGATTTTCCGTGCAGTGACCAACTGTTTGCTTCCTGTCAACTTTAGAAGTTGTACACATGATGACATTTTAGCGTTTCTGTGCCACCCATACCGCTTTTTGCTATTATTTTCAAACATATACGTATTCTTGTGGCAAATAGTAGGCGTCAGTCGATCAATGTTACACAAACGTTTCAATTTATCCCCACAAAAATGTGTGAGAGCGTTGTTTACGACGGAAATATTGTAATAAGTTAGGTGTTATGATTCGGTTGATGATGTTATGATTCTTCAAAGGGGGTTATGATTCTTCGTAAAACAATATCTGTCGAAACGGAATTTAACCACAAATGTATGGATCGACAAATAAACGCTGGTCCGATGACCCGGGAACAATGTATTTTCGGTTGGAGAAGTGAACCCTGAAAGTAAGCTGGTCCGTTGGACCACAAAAAATCAGCTTGTTAAAAAAAAAAACTTTGGCTTTACTCTGTCATGTCTTTGAGCTGGATTGAAAGTTAACCTGTTTGACATTGCGAATTGACCAAAGTGAAATGTAGACATTTTCAAGTGTATAAAAATGTATTTCAGGTTAAGTTTTATGGATTCTCATTGTGTAACTGTAAGTTTGTGTCTTCTTTCCTTTTTCTTATATATAAATGGAGATAAAAGATTTAGTTTAGTTTAATCATATTTTATTTTACATATTTACAATAACAGCTCATCTACACAGCATAAAGAAGTCAAGCAAAGAAGACTGGGCAACAAATCCTTACAACATTATTGAATGCCTTCCTCTAAGATTTTAAACAGCAGTGACAGACATGCAGCAAACACATTGCAGCTGAGTGTCTTTTCAATTCCACGTCCCTTAATTTTAGAACACATTTTTTAATATTTACTTTAAATGTCGTTCATTTTTTCTCTTTTCTTGTATATGGGGTACTTTAAAAAAGAAGTTATGAGAATTTAAAGTATTGAAATTTCCTACGATATAATTTCTAATATGAAGCGCGACTTTATCGTAAAACAACTGAGATAATGGAAATGATATTAGCAAAAACAAATAAGACATTCAATGTAGTCATGGAAATCTGCACATCCATGGCTTAATTTTGCTATTTATGTCAGAAAAGTTTTGGATTTCCTACGGCAGATATTGTTAAACGAAGAATCATAACCCCCTTTGAAGAATCATAACATCATCAACCGAATCATAACACCTTATAAACTGCAATATTTCCGTCGTAAACGACGCTCTCACGCGTTTTTTGTGGGGATAAGTTGAAACGTTTGTGTATAATTCATCGACTGACGCCGACTATTTGCCACAAGAAAACGTATGTGTTCGAAAACAATAGCAGAAAGCGGTATGGGTGGCACAGAAACGCTAAAATGTCATCATGTGTACAACTTCTAAAGTTGACAGGAAGCAAACAGTTGGTCACTGCACAGAAAATCTGGTATGTATGTAATCATTGTTCAATCGTGCATCGAATAGCATTCGCTGATTTTTAATTTATTGTAATATTAGAAAGAAAACGTAAGAATTCCTTACCTGTGTCACTATTTTTACGTGAAAATCATCATAACCGGAAATCATAGCAGAAGCATTTTCATACATAACCGAAAGGTTATGATTCTGGAGATTACCGGGCGTGAATATTAAGTTTCGAGCACTGAATTTCAATAAAGTTCTTCTGATTGTAGCACTGTTAAACATTTTACCATATGAACTTTTGACGCAGCTCGTAAAAAACCCTCTCCTTTTTGTTGTTTTTACATTCACGTCCGGTTTGGGAAAGCAGTTTTCCGACAGGTAATTAGGTAGATTCGAAAATTTTGGGCACGAACAGGCTTACATGTAGCGAGTCGCAATATTGCACTTCCCCAATGAGCAGAATCAGGGTGGCCATTTTATAAATTGCGTGCATGTTTTGTGATTTTGATTAATAGCAATATCAGGATTCTTATACAAGAATACAGAAAGTTATCAAAACGAAAATTTTACACAATCCATTAAAAATAGCATGCCAAAATCATCAATTTTGCACTTTTTGAGCAGCTTGCAATGATTCTACTGCAGGAAGAATGCCCAATTTGATTGCATTTCTCAATTTAATAGTCCCTACTGAACTTCAGGATATAAACGGAATGGGGGCTCATCCAGCTCGTTTTTTCACAAAATAACGAAAAAGTTCCCGAGTATCAATCAACAAGCACGGAACCCTTCCGTGATTTGAATTTCCCGCGCCAAGGTGACTCACCGATTCATACAAAGCTAGCAGCAGTTAGTTTTACAATTTACATCAGAATTTTACATGTATCGGCTGTTTAAATTTTCTAAAGAATTAACAATCATTATCTCTCACCTTAATTTACAGACATCCAAAATCACGAAGTTCTAATTATATTAAATATCAAATATTGACGGGGGCCAAAATTCGAAGTGCACCCTGCTACCTTAGTATTTCCTAGGGAACTATTTGTGGCTAACTTATCACAGACTTTTGTTATGGTTAAGAAAGGCTTTAACATTATACACAGTCAGAATTGATTGTTATATTAACAATAATTCACACAATCTGGACAATGTTGTAAAGTATGGAACATATGTTGTTGCTCGAATTTTTGATATGTTGTTGCTCGAATTTTTGATACATTTTTATGATAGAGTTGGAATGCGCCACGATGAAACGTAGTTCTTAAAACCCAAAGAAACTGACCTGTTTGATATTTGTCTGCTGTTCTGATACGTCGGGTGCTTAGTGCTGTTTTGTTGTTACCCTTCCTTCTGCAACGGCATGCAGTATATGCGTAAATGATTCGTTAATAGCAGCTTTAAGAAGAGCTTTTGGAAGCATAGAACGCAACTAAGCGAAATAATACAACTTGGTTAGACCGAGTTTACTTATGACAGTTAAAGAAATGTGAAACACCCCTCACGCCCTCTAACAACAGCTTAAACGGAAATCTGTTATGATGATATTGAATAAACTATAATCCTTAAAGGCAAGAAGTTTTTCATAAAATTTACACCAGCATTTTTGTTTTTCGCAGTCCGTGCATTTAGTTACCAATGCGTACCGGGGGCTACTTCTATGTATAATGTTCTTCAACCTTAAAACATGGTAGGGATATAATGTGTGAGAATTTTTGCCGAATAAATTGGTTTAAACATATGAGTTTTGTTTGCAACTAACCTTCAAAGGTGTTGTCGCACTATGTCCCTTTATTTTTACGTTTTGAGCTTGTCTATATGCTTTACTTTGTCTTTGTACTTATAAAGCACTGCTGTAGTGTTATGATTGTTTGAAGATGATGTGTTGTTTGAAAATCGCTTCTCCATGATGATTGCACGGTACAAACAACATATAGGATGTGTAGAGATACACCCTTAGCTGAGTAGAAGAAAGGATGGAAGAACGAAAATGGAATGATTGCTTTGTTCCAGTTATGACACCATTGCAATCTGGCTCTGGTGCCCTTCTGCATTTAGTTGAAATTGAATGTAATTGCAGAAAGAACATGTTGTAAATGCAGGGGTAATAAATAATCTGTATGAATAGTTGCATTATTGCGGGACTGAGGACAAATTAGTATCATAAAGCACACTGAGTGTTGAGGTTAATTTGAATGAATATGAGTAATTTTGAATAGTTAAGAAGACTCTTATGAGCATTTAAATTAAATTGAACATTTCTACTAAACTTCTTCTGGCCTATTCTTAATTACGTTTAAATCTTACCAACAAATACATGTAAATTGTACATAATCTAATAATTCTTGGAGTAGACAATTGCTTTAGCCGGCATTGATTTTCATCAAGATTCTTTCATTCTAGGAACAAATTTAGGCAGATTGATTTAATTTGTATTCCCTTATTGCACGTTCTTTTAAGTTTCGGAAATATTCAACACAATACGATAAATATCAAGATGTAGTAGCGACGTGTAATATGTAATGTAAAGTAGGTATTTGTGAGACAAATTAAACTACTATAATTGAATGAATATATTTCTTTCTTAAAAATGCAAATATAAAAATTTAAAATGCCGCATTAGCTTGTTTCATGACATGATATTTGATCTTGTAAGCATTTATAGATTTATAGATTCGTAAGACAGTGCAGTATTATTTTCATAATCGGTCGCCATATTGATGAGTCATTTTGGGATCCAGTCGCAGCCCTAGAAGAGATACATGTATATTACTTTTGTCTAAGACCAAGGAATAATTTGGAATATGTGGCTATATTTCTCCTTTTTTTGTTTTGAGCGGGGTTACAAACGGCAGTTTACTATCGTAACTATTTAAGAAACGAATTTTCAGTAAGAGAAAAGAAGTTCTTACCTATAGTCAGTTGTTTCCAGTATATTTGTAATGCTCATTCAAATAGGCTTAAAGGTTTTCATTCCCTAATAGTACTGAGGCGTGTATAGCATTTACACAGTCGCGCTCCTACGCCTATGATGATCAATCACCTATATAGTATCTTTTGATAATACAAACAAGCTATGATTAAATAATTCAGTCAGTATCTAAATTCAACATACACGAATGTGTTTAGGAAATTCCTTTTACCTTTCATTATATCAAAATTGATTCATAAACGCCAATTGAATTTAGGAGCCTTTGAAGGCTTTAACAAACTTAGTGATATTAATTGTTTCTAAAATATACAGAAACCACATAATAATCCTGCAGAAACAAAGTTCTAACGTCATACGCACCTTGTTAAAAGTAGTTTATTATGTTATTATCACTATTTTTTGGGTATAAATTGGTGTGTTCTGTGTTAAGATATGGTTATTGAACATAAACTGCGGAAAAAATATTATGATAGCTATATAGTTATCTGTTTATGATATATTGGGAAGGTTGTTTCGTATTTGATTTATGTAGCATTTATGTAGGGATCATGATATATTTTTAATTAGTGTAGCTGTGCACTTTCGGATCAAATTTTTTACTAAAATGTAGACATTGAATTAACCGTGATATTTTAAGCCTCCAGAATATATTTAGAAAATTCTGCAGTCAAAAAAGATAGGGTTGTTTGCTTGATTTGTTTTTGCTTAACTGTTTGAAAAAAAATAGACCTCACAAAAGTCTATTGGAAAATCACAATTTTGATAATATTTTCGGGAATGGAAATGTTTGTACAATGTAGATTTTAATGAATCTTCTCAAGCTTGTAAATAAACGTTTTGGCTATAACATGGTGAAATATAATGTACAAGTCCGTGTGCTAGTTTTTGCGATATTTGCCGGTAATTAAGGAGATCCGTCCATTGCGCACTTAATTTAAGACATCATTTGGTAACATTTAATGTGTCAATTTTTATTATTAGAAAGAAAGTAACGAAGTCGATAACATATTATTTTCACGGATTGCTATTAATTCATAAAAATGACTTTCATTTCCGTATACCGTGTATTGGCTTTATTCTACGTAAACTGGATAAATGACGTTACGCCATTACTTCCATGACTCGATGGTTATGCACCTATTTATCCAATTGTAGCAAAATCTACTCGTGTCTAATACATCACCCAGTAATATGCTACCAGTATAGTCACCCTATTATCTTAAATCTAGCACATAGAGAACATTCATTTTCATATTTTATGTTTTGTGAAATACAAAAAAAAAAAAGACTTAATATTCATTTATGATAGCGACATGTATATCGTCCTTACGTCCATAAGCACTTCAGTTGTGTTCATATTGTTATTTAAGTTTACATTATTATTTTTATCAAGTTTAATTTGTTTAAGTTTCGCTCAAAAGGCAAATCAGTTCAAATATTTTGGTAAGTGATTAGACAGATACTATTCTAATCAGAAATATATAAAGCATTATATAGAAACTGTCTGCTCACCTTTCCGAACAATTATATATCAACGTTAATGTAATTGCAATATGAAATTAATGATCTTTCATATTGTTTATTTATCTATGCTCAGACTGTATCATAAACCTTGAGAAATATTTTACTAACACGGGATGTAACGATTTCTACGTAATTCACTAACACCGACTGTAAATACTCCAACACATCCCCAACACCGGCTGTAACCACTGCAACATGTCCCTAACATGTCCCCGCTGTAAGCTTTAAAGTTTTCAACACATTGACAAATATTTTGCTAAAGTAATACCGTTTGTAACACTTGAAGTTCTTCACATACATCAGCTGTAACCATTTCAACATATTCCTTGAGAAGTATTTCATTTATTGATGCTGTACTCATTTCAACATATTCCTTGAGAAGTATTTCATTTATTGATGCTGTAATCATTTCAACATATTCCTTGAGAAATATTTCATTTATTGATGCTGTAATCATTTCAACATACCAAATCTTAATTAATATTAAAACTTATATTACAGGAAACTAAAAGTAAACAATTTAAGACGACATCAGCGAACATATATAATGTTTCGAAAGGTGTAGGTGTCTGATTGTCTGTTACAAAAGGGTTAAGATGTAATCTTATTTTGATATCTCGTGGGAAATTATGAAGCCCGCGAGTGTGTGATTGTTTTTGATATAATACCTCTAATATTATATTGGCGGTATACAGTCTTTTGTTGACAATGTATATTATTTGACTTTTATGACAAGTTGTTTTGTGTACAATATGTGTACAAAATACATCGCAGTCATTTCTACAATGATAAAGTTTCTACTTCTATAAAGCATATGAACACAGTGTCAGACGGTAAAAATACATGGCTATTATTAGTATATACAGCAAAGTTCTTATCAAAATAAGTGTTAAAATAGAATAGTCACTTTTTCATTCAAACTTTTTGAAAAAATAACAGCTTTTATACAAGTAGAAAAAATACTTATTAATTTGGAAGCAAAAATGAATTTTCTGCGCAAAAACTGTATTAATTTGATAATAAACAACGTCGTTTATAGAGGATATTACAGGAGTGTCTTTTCATATTGAATTTATTAAACGAGTTGAATAAGATAATAAAATGTCAGGCTCTGTCGAGCATTTTATCAATTTTACTCAACGAGTTTAATAAATTCAATGTAGAAAGTCTCAAATGTAATATATTTTTATCACATGTTAGCTTTTTTAGCCGAAACATAAAAATTCTACTTTCTTTAGTTATTATAAACATATCATTTTGACCAACGTCTCCGATCCGACGTCGACGTCAGAGCTTTTGTTTATTACACTAGTGTAGTATCAAATTTATGTAATGGCCTTATTTCAATCCCGGGACATCAAACATGTGATAAATATTATTGATAAAATTGAGCAGATAAAAATCATGAAACTAACAAAAAACAAATGTAATGCGAAAGAGATTTTCGGAAATAAAGAAATTAAATGACCAACATGCAAATGCATCCGTACTAGATAAAATGTTTGCTGATAAGAAAGCACAAAAGGGGAAACATAAAGGAGAAACAACTATTTATAAATTAGTCTTGGTTTTAAGAAGCAAGAAAATTGAGATTCAGTCTTCCGGTTATTCACCGGGTGGGATGTATGTTTTGCCCCCGTTTCTCTCACAGTCTGATAATCAGTCCGTCCGTCCGTCCATGCCAAAAAGTGGGAGTCTGTTTAACTGAAAAGTACAAGATATGTTTTGTTGTAACATTGCAGAATGGCACACGGGACTATGTAGGATAAGCTAAGTGTTTTATTCAATCCATAAAAAAAGATCCTGCGTTTCTTTAAAAATGTATTATATTTTTCTTGAATCCTGGTATACGGATGGATTTATTCATAGAATATGAAGGTCCTTCGATTAAGTTTGAACATAAACAATGTGAAATCATTTAATGACAATGTTTCTGTATAAAACATACTTATCAGTGATATTATTACTCACGAGTGGGTACTGACATCTCGAGCTGTTGACAAGTTTCTAAGAGTTTCACAATGAATATTTCTTTCGTAGACAGTCGTTTTCATAATGAGAGTAAAAATTCTACAAAAATATTATAAAATTCTTAAGATCATTTAACAAAAACCATAGTTATTAGAAGGTATAATGTGTGTAATTTTTGTCGAGTAGCTTTGATCAGCGCCAACCGTGGAAATAAATTTGTAAACCAATAAACAAAACAGTCTGGTGTAGTTCTTAAAAAAAACGGAACAGGCCTTAATGCTTTGATTCGGTGCAGAAATAGACATTTGATATGGAAACATTTTACTGACAGAAATTCCAAGAACGACCTATATAAACTAACATAATATATTTCAGAGTCAGCAGTACATCATCGAACCACAGAAATATACATCTTTACCATATTTCTGTCTAATTCCTGCTTTTCCGTTCTGTTCCATAAAAATGTATACTTAAAATATTCTCAAAACAACGTCCTCCTTTAAAAATGAATGCCATTTGTAAAAGGTAAAACAAAGACAGCCGAAAATTACGTTCAACCTACTTATGTAAAATTTTGGCAATGGGACATTATCGCAATTGCATCAAAACGAAGATATGTAACTGTTCCTTGAAAATAGCGAGCGCCTCTAAAAACTGTCCGAAAGTATCCGAAAGTGTGCCCCTTGATTCAGATCTTTTTTTGGAATTTGATGCTTTTATCATCAAATTTACAATAGTTTTCTTTTTCAGAAATGTATATGTTTTATATGCTGTTTAACTTTCATGTAAAACAACTCTTGCTTTCTCTGATTTGACGTTGTTTGACTTTCTTCAAAATATGGACCTAACCGATAAATTTGACAAAAGTATCACGTAACAAATTTTCTATGTGGTTTTTGTCAGTTAATGTACTATATGCTCTGCAACATGTGGATGAATTTAGTATTTAAAGATTGTTTTAACCGTTTCAAGTTCATGGTCAAAATTAATTTTCATCACAAAATCCCTTGCCTATCAGAATTTTTATCTTATATTCGAGTCTTACCAATGTATTTAGTTCTTTAATGATTTATACTACCTAAACTATTCTGAACGTATATATTTTGCGATCAGACAACAGAAGAAAGTCTAACATTTTATTTTATAATTCTCTTTCACATATGGAAGACATTTACAACATTCTAATTTATTAAAGAAGTTCCTTTCACAATCCTTTGACTTTTTTTTCATAAACGATCAATAATATATTTATTATAATGTAATGTTTTTCCTTTATAATTTAAAAGAAAAAGAAAATTAACAAAAACTGTTACGGAATACGCCAATCACATTGTCAGGCGTATGTACACAAAAAATATTTTAAGTTTTCAAAAATCATTACTAGCCTCTAGTCTTTATTTGATCATTTAACTCATAAATGCTAACTTCAAAATACATTTTTCCTTATAATGTAAATTGCATAATTGGTTGATAAACCATATCAGTATACCGAAGAAGATATACGTTATATACACAATAAGTAGGAAATGTGGTTCTCTTGGATTAATGCATGGTTTGCTTCTCCTGTGATTTTTCAGTCAGATCAAATTATTTCTGTGTAAGCACTGGTATTACTTGATGCAATAGGCAAAGAAATAGGTACTAGCGGAGATCCTTAATTGATAAAACACGCACCAGGGAAAAATTATTCCTAAAATACATTTTCTTTCGTAAAAATAAGTCTAATATAGCCGATAAACCCAGAAGCTGCACTCGTGTATATGATTTAATAATATTTCAGTTGTTACTTCAGCAAATAGACTATCGGGTATAAATTGAGAAAAAAATGTCTACTCTCTGCATGTCTTACATTAACTAAGATTATTTATATTAAGCAATATAAATAAATGAATATACCAGTTCCTTGAAATGACTACCTTAAATTTCGAAAGCTGTAGAAAGAAATGATATTATTCTAATATCACATCTTTCACGCAATTCCTATATGAAAAATATTCGCGCGCTAACATTCATTTTCGTTTCAAACATACTACACACATTTTACCAACGGTCTATAATATATTCATGATACCAAGACGAAATGTACTATATCAGGTCATACAAAACAAGGCAAATGGACATACTTATGGTCCAGCTCGAAAATTCATGACAGCTTAGCATAAAATTCTCTATTCTGTGACGGAAAATCAGCGTTGCCTCTGTGAAAAAAATCAGACGCAGTTTATTTTCAGACGGAGTGCTCGCTATGCGTTTCCCAACGAATTGCAAAAGAAAAAGCAAAAATATAAGATACAATCGTTTTTTATTAGATAACATGGTAATAATAACTAAAACCTCAAGGAAAACTTTCACTGTTTGCCTTGTTCTCGGTGCTTCCGAGGGATCTACTTTCCAGATTTTATTTACTTCACAACAGCGTGTGTTAAGTGCTGTGTGGCGGCCGTAAAAAGTCGCCCCGACTTCATATCAGTGTTGTTATATTTTCTGGTCCTTCGGATAATTGATTTCAACTCATTTAGATTTGAAGATTGAATACTGCTTAAGCCGGTGCTAGGGGGCGTAGGCAGTTTTGCATTTTCCATTACTGCTCATGAACAGACTCAATCAAACCGAGTCTGCAATTTTCACTGTTTGTCTTGTTCTCGGTGCTTCCGAGGGATCTACTTTCCAGATTTTATTGGTTAGATACTTAACTTGAAAAAGCCATTCTGCTGCAAAATCTGTTTAATGAAAAATGCATATTTTTTTATAATATATCAAACATACTGTTCCTTTGTCCCGAAAGATCTGTGCTTGACCCCACTGTGACAGTGTGTATCAAAGTTTTCTTGTTTTAAATGGAATAAGTTTTTTGATGTAATGGTAAATAAACTGTCTAAAAATATTGAATAAGCAGCAATAGTCCTTAATGCATTTCAGTCAAACCTGCATAAACATCTTATCCATGAAATACTTATTCAATTTGCGAGTAAATAAACTGACAAATTATGTCGGTTAATATGTCAGTATGTCAAAAATATGCTTGTTCTTTATGTGGGGTCATAATAAATTCTTACATTAAACGAACAAGTAGATTTCAGCAATGACAAAATGTACTTCTTCATTCATTGTTATAACAGTGTAATCAAGGGTTCATTCAATGGGTTTGTATGAGAGGATTCATCTGACCATCTCTCCCGAACAGACACACACGAAGCTTAACACGTCTCCTGAACAGACACACACGGATCTTAACACGTCTCCTGAACAGACACACACGAAGCTTAACACGTCTCCTGAACAGACACTCGCGAAGCTTAACACGTCTCGTGAACAGACACACACGAAGCTTAACACGTCTCCTGAACAGACACACACGACGTCTCCTGAACAGACACACACGAAGCTTTACGTGGCTTGCTACTTTCTTCACGAATTTCGGCACTATCTCAGATTGTGATGATGTTCGGAATAAATGGAAATGCATTCCCTTGCAAATGGTGCACATTTAGTCGAAAATGACGTCGAAGCGCCCCCTAGCGGCAACAATAAATTTGCACCTTTTTAGCATTAAGCGCTCATAATTTTGACAATTTTTATCCGTTTTTACCGGTAAAACGTTCGTTTTATTCTACAGACATTCTGTTTGATCATTGTATCTATTTTTGAATGAACTTTAATAAATTGAAACAAACAAAATCTATTCTGACGTCGGAAAATATTGCCTCATGCGTCAGATAAGAATAGCAAAAACGCAACTTTTTAAACGGTGGATTTTTTTTCATATTTCCTCATTTCGTGCAAAATTCATAAACAAAATGATAAATGAAAAATAAAATTGGGATCAGTGCATGAGATTATTTGCTATTAAATTTATAACAATGAACCCACTATTTTGAATTTCACATTTAAAGTTATTTCAAGCTTAAACAATATCTAAACCCTATTGAAAGATGACATCGTGTTAATTTATACTTCTTTATTTAATAAGTCTTAGAATATAATCTACATTCTAAACAAAACAGTTATTAAAAACTCAGACGCTTTTGAAATAGCGAACAATATTATTTTTTTAACTTTGATTTTGCTAATAGATATATTTTCATTATTTTTCATTATTATTTTTCATTATCATTTCTTAGTCTGATAGATTAAATAATATCCTCAAATATTCACCCAGCTAGTAACAAGTAGCTAAAAGTTGAATTTGTTATCAGAATGTTATTTTTATTACATAGCTTGGACGTTAATTAAATAATATACACATACTGAAACAAAAATTGAAATTGAAAATAATAATTTGAATATATAATTCTTTAAAAAAGAAGGAAGAAAATACGCACTGAAGAAAATACGCAAAAGAAACATACCTTTTAATTTTCCGCAGTAAACAGTTGGAACTAAAATACATACAAATAACATCAGTTGGTCACGTAGTTCCATTGCTTAAAAACCAGCACAAATAAATTAAATTCCATGAACTGCTGTCACTTAAATTCATAGTTCTTTTCATTTACATCTATGAAGATGTACACGCATGGTCGCGAACTGGCGCCACTACCTTGGAATTAATAATGAAATTTTCGTACCCTTACTTCGATCAGTTTTATTGGTAGCCGATAATAGCCGGAGCGTTTTGCGGGGGTGACGGAACAACATTGCGTGTTGCAGAGATTGTTAGAATGTATCTACAGAAAAAGAAACTACAGTAATAACCGTTTATCTTTCCAATGATTAATGACTGATCGAGCTTATAATTGGGTAATTATAGCAAATCATCATTTTTGTAGCAATAAATGTTCTAAATATGTCATAGCTTCGTTTGACAAAGCTGGAATCAACTAAAAACGACTTTATTACCAGCCGGATCTACAATATCTCTATATCCGAAATGCAGTAGACAATTGAATGGCGATAACAGACAATTCTGCGTTAGGCGTCCATTTATCACAATCATCATCTAGTGTTAAAATTAACTCCATTAAAGATGAAATTATTGAAAACAAAGTAAAAGACACTGTGTGAAAGCATGAAGCATTATGTTGCATCTAAAGTAGAATACTGAGGATACTTCATTGTATGTGATCATTATCGATGATGTTTTTCAATTATCATAAATAAATCTGGTATAATATATGAACGACGCAAAAGTTGTTTTTGATTGACTTTTATTCTCGTATAGAAGTACAAAGCCTGCAATTTTAGGAATAATGTTTTACTAGCATAAATTTCGAAAACAAACCCCCACCCATTACATGTTAATTTGTCTATAACCTTCCTGCTAACCCCTAACAATTAATTATTTATAAAACTCGAATTTTCTTTTAATTTGAAATGTCAAGAACTCGCTCAAAATGACACCTTTGAGGAAAATGACCTTAGATTGAATGAAAAAAGTACCGTGTGCGACAGTATGTTCGTGCTCTTTCTCTCCACTCTTGCCTAGTTGTCATTTTCTATCCTACCACGTAAGCATGGATGTCTACCGTTTGAACAAGAGCTTTATGCCAGTTACTGTTTACCAGGAGATCGATTAGACAAGGAACAAGCGGTACTTCCTTACTTCCGGTAAAGCTTAGGATTGGCCAAATTTCTCAGAAAAAAATGCAAGTGGTGGTACTTTTTTGTCTTTTCTTTTAGCTTTCGGAAATTAATCTAAGTGATGCAAGGTTGATTCAACCCGTTATGCACCTAGTCATACAGCATACGTCCACTAAACGTGCACATTAGATTTCCTTACACGCAAAACTGTCATATTGCCGTAACAAAAAGTACATCAAATATAATTTTTGTTCAAAATCCAAGCAATAAAACGTAAGATTCTCCAAGAATCGGAATGCTATCATCTTAAAATAATCAAACTGCTTTAACGCGATAGTTTGTAAATCGAGAGAGGTATTTAGCTGCCAAGAAAGAGTTTGTTGGGTGCCGGAGCGGCCGTAGCGATGACGTATCAACTCTCTTTTCTGTTCAACTTTCTACTGCATATTGTCCATAAAGTATGCTTTTAATTTTTATTCAATTGATTTTTTTTTTCGTAAATAAATTTAGCGACAAAAAGTTTAAACATCCATTTGAATTTTATAGTTTTATAGTCTTTGGGTAAACAATAATGTACACAGAATGGACAAATATACTACCTGAAGTGCAACTGTAGGGTAAACAAATGGAAAAACGTGTTACCAGTAGGGCAATTATAGAGTAAACAGTAGTGTGCATAGAACGGACGAACATGTTCACTATAATCTACATCGAATGGATATACGTATTACTATCAATGCAGTAGTTGGAAAATTATAATGCATACTTAATGGAAAAACATGTACTAAGAGTCCAACATCTTGGTGACAAAATGTTATAAATATTATTGGCAAACATGTTTTTCTGACAGTGCGGCAGGGGTGTTTCCATAACAATATTTTCGTCCATTATTTTCTAAATATCAAATAAACGACGAATGCAATGTATTAAATATTTTACACCAAATATTTTACACCTTTATTCACTTTAAAGTAAAAAAACTTTTCAGTATAATACGCTCTTGGCAAATAAACTATATTTTATTATCCATACTCATTTTATCGAAGAACTGCTGTTGCTGCCGCTGCAAATATTCAACAAGTTTAATAATACCAATGTAGAAAGTCACAAATGTAATATTCTTTTTATCACATGTTAGTTTTTTAGCCGAAACATAAAAAAATCTACTTTCTTTAATTATTATAAACAAGTCAATTTGACCAACGTCTCCGATACTTTAAACGACGTCAACGTCAAAGCTTTTACTTATTATACTAGTGTATTATCAAAATGTAATGGCCTTATTTCAATCCCGTCAAAGATGTGATAAATATTATTAATAAAACTGAGCAGAAAAAATCATGAAACTAACAAAAAACAAACAAACACATTTAATGCAAAAGAGATCTTCCGAAATAAAGAAAATTATATTAAATGACAACATTCAAATGCATCCGCACTAAATAAAATGTTTGCTGATAAGAAAGCACAAAACGTGAAAAACTAGGAGAAACAACTATTTATAAACACTTAGTCTTGCTTTAAAGAAGCAAGAAAATTGAGAGGTATAATTTGCCCACGTCTCTCTCACAGTCAGATAATCAGTCCGTCCTTCCGTCCGTGCTAAAAAGTCAGGAGAATCTGCTTTAACTTGAAAAGTACAAGCCATTTTTTCATGTAACATTCAGACTGGCATAGGTGACTATGAAGGATAAGCACAGTATTTTATTCCGGTTTTCAATCTATAAGAATAAGATTCTGTGTTTTCTTTAAAATTGTATGATATTTTTCATGAATCATGCTATATGGAAGGGGTCATTTGTACAACATGAATGTCCTTCGATTAATTCTGAACATAAAAATGTGAAATCATTTAATAACGATGTTTCTGTGTAAAACGTACTTATTATGCACTAGTTGATACTAACATCTCGAGCTGTTGACAAGTTTCTAAGAGTTTCATAATGAATATTTCTTGTGTGGACATTCGTTTTCATAATGAGTGTAAAATTCCTACAAAAATATTATACAATTATTCAGACATATGGTCATTTAACAAAGACCATAGTTATTACAAGGTATAATGTGTAATTTATGTCGAAAAGCTTTGATCAGCGCCAACCGGGGAAATAAATTTGTAAAACCAATAAACAAAACAGTCTGGCGTAGTTGTAGAAAACGGAACATGCCTTAATGCGTTGATTCGATGCAGAAATAGGCATTTGATATGGAAACATTTTACTGACAGAAATTCCAAGAACGACCTATATAAACTAAGAGAATATATTTCAGAGTCAGCAGTACATCACCGAACTACAGAAATATACATCTTTACAATATTTCTGTCTAATTCCTGCTTTTCCGTTCTGTTCCATAAAAATGCATACTTAAAATATTCTCAAAAAGGCATCTGCCTTTAAAAATGAATGCCATTTATAAAGAAGTAAAAACAAACGGCTGCCAAAAATTACGTTCAACCTACTTGTGTAAAATTTTGGCACTGCGACATTATTACAAATGCATCAAAACGAAGATATGTAACTGTTCCTTGAAAATGGCGAGTTTTTAGAGGCGCTGTCCGAAAATGTGGCCCTTGATTCAGATCTTTTTTGGAATTTGATGCTTTTATCACCAAATTTACACTAGTTTTGTTGGGAAATGTAAAGTTTTTTTATGCTGTTTAATTTTCATGTAAAACAACTCTTTCTTTCTCTGATTTGACGTTGTTTGATTTTTTTTTCAAAATATGGACCTTCCCGATAATTTTGACAAAAGTATGACGTAACAAATTTTCTATGTGGATTTTGTCAGTTAATGTACTATATGCTCTGGATGAATTTAGTATTTAAAGATTGTTTTAACCGTTTCAAGTTCATGGTCAAAATTTCATTTTTCATCACAAAATCCCTTGCCTATCAAAATTCTTTTTTTATTATAGAGTCTTACCAAAGTATTTAGTTCTTTAATAACTGATACTACCTACATTATTCTGAACGTATATATTTTGCGATCAGACAACAAAAGAAAATCTAACATTTTATTTTATAATACTCTGTTACATATGGATGACATTTACAATACTCTAATTATTAAAGAAGTTCCTATCACCATCCTTTGACTTTTAAAAAATATATATATTTATTATAATATAATGTTTTCCTTTATAATTTAAAAGAAAAAGAAAATTATCAACAAAAAACAACAACAAAAAACAACTGTTACGCAATATGCCAATCAGCGTTACTACACAAAAATCAAGCTATTTAAAATTTTCAGAAATCATTACTAGCATTTAGTCTTTTTTGATCATTTAACTCATCAGTGCTAACTATAAAATACAATTTCTGTATACTGAATTGCATAATTGGTTGAGAAACCATATCAGTATGCATTATAGCCACACAGTAAGTAGGAAATATGGTTCTCTTGGATTAATGTATGGTTTGCTTCTCCAGTGATTTTTCAGTCAGATCAAATTATTTCTGTCTAAGCACTTATTACTTGATGCAATAGGCAAAGAAATAGATACTAACGTAGATCCTTAATTCAAAAAAAAAAAAAAAAAAAACACGCATCAGGGACAAGTAATTCTAAAAATTGAGACAAAATGTCTACTCGCTGCATGTCTAACATTAACTAAGATTACTTATACGTATTAAGCAATATAAATGAATGAATAAACCAGGTCCTTGAAATGACTACCTTAAATTTCGAAAGCTGAAGGATTGTAAAAATAAATGATTTTTTTCATATCACATTTTTCACGCAATTCCTATATGAAACATATTCGTGCGCTAGTTTTGTTTTCATTTCAGACAAATTGACAAACTTATGGTCTAGCTCGAAAATTCATGACGGCGTAGCATACAATTCTCTTTTCTGTGACGGGAAATCAGTGTTTTCTCTGTGAAAAATCCAGACGTTGTCTAATTTTAGATGGAGTGCACGCTATGCATTTCCTAATGCATTCCAAAAATGGCAAAAATATAAGGCACAATCTTCTTTTAAGATAAAATGGAAATAATAACTAAAACCTCTAGGAAAACTTGGTAAGATACTTAACTTCAAAAAGCCTTTCTGCTGCAAAATCTCTTAAGGTTTCGATGGAGGCCCTGAGAAACAAAAATCAAACAACACCAAATCATAGAAAGAAAGAGTTGTTTGACATGAAAATTGAACAGCATGTAAAACATGTATATTACTTTACGAAACAAGTGTCAGTATACTGATATAAACATTGAATTCTGGAAAAGGGCTGCCTAAAGGGGCTCCACTTCCGGACAGTTAAAGGCTTTTAAAAACTCACCATTTTCAAAGAACAGTTACACATGTTTGTTTTGATGCATTTGCAATAGCGTGCGAGTGGTGAAATTTCGCATAACAAGGTGGAACACAGTTTTCAGCAATTGTTTATCTTTATTTATTTACAAATGGCATTCATTTTCAAAGGGAGACAACTGTTCCCGATTATTTTAAGTACAAATGACATTCATTTTCAAAGGGAAACAACTTTTTCCGATTATTTTAAGTAATCTTTGAGAAAAAGTTGTCTCCCTTTGAAAATGAATGCCATTTGTAAAGAAAAAAAGATAAACAATTGCTGAAAACTATGTTCCACCTTGTTACGTGAAACTTCACCACTCGCACGCTATTGCAAATGCATCAAAACAAACATGTGTAACAGTTCTTTGAAAATGGTGAGTTTTTAAAGGCGTTTAACTGTCCGGAAGTGGAGCCCCTTTCAGCAGCCCTTTTCCGGAATTCAATGTTTATATCAGTATACTGACACTTGTTTCGTAAAGTAATATACATGTTTTACATGCTGTTCAATTTTCATGTCAAACAACTCTTTCTTTCTATGATTTGGTGTTGTTTGATTTTTGTTTCTCAAGACCTCCATCGAAACCTTAAATGAAAAATGCATTATTTTTATTATATATCAAACACAATGTTCCTTTGTCCCGAAGGATCTGTGCATGACCACACTATGACAGTGTGTATCAAAGTTTTCTTGTTTTAAAGTGAATTAGCTTTTTGATGTAATGGTAAATAAACTGCCTAAAATACTGAATAAGCAGAGACAGTCCTTAATGCATTTCAGTCAAACCTGCATAAACATCTTATCCATGAAATACTTTTTCAATCTGCGAGTAAATAAACTGACAAATTATGTCGGTTTTTATGTCAGTTTGTCAAAAATATGCTTGTTCTTTATATAAAAGCATGATAAATTCTTACATTAAACGAACAAATAGATTTCAGCAAAGACAAAATGTACTTGTTCATTCATTTTTATTACAGCGTAATCAAGGGTTCGTTCAATGTGTTTGTATAAGAGGATTCATCTTAACACCTCTCCTGAACAGACACACACGAAGCTTAACACGTCTCGTGAACAGACACGCACGAAGCTTAACACTCTCCTGAACAGACACACACGAAGCTTAACACGTCTCCTGAACAGACACACCCGAATCTTAACACGGCTCCTGAACAGACACACACGAATCGAACCTGCTATTATTTCGCTTTGTTTCGTTCTATTATTCCGACGGATCTTCTTACTGATTTTAATAATTTGAAAATAGATGATAAATAATTATTTGATGCCATTTTGTTTTGTATTGATGCAGGTTTGATTTTTACTATAATTCATACCAGTATTTTGTAAGGTAAAGCGGAGAAATTTTAAGACTTATTTTATCTACTCTCGGTATTGTGAATGCATGTACTGGTATTGATGCTATAACAATGAACCCATTATTTTGAATTTCACATTCAAAATTATTTCAAGTGTAAACAATATCCAAACCTTTTTGAAAGATGACGTCGTGTTAATTTATACCACTGTATTTAATAAGTCTTAGAATATAATCTACATTCTAAACAAACAGTTATTAAAATCTCAGACGCTTTTGAAATAGCAAACAGTATTAATATTTTAACTTTGATTTTGCCAATAAATATATCTTTATTATTTTTATCATTTCTTAGTCTGATAGATTAAATAAAATCCTCAAATATTCACCCAGCTAGTAACAAGTAGCTAAAAGTTGAATCTGTTATCAGAATTCTATTTTTATTACATAGCTTGAACGTTAAATAATATATACTGAAACAAAAATTAAAATTGAAGATAAAAATTTGAAAATATAATTCTTTAAAAAGAAGAAAGAAAATACGCGTTAAAGAAACATACCTTTTATTTTTCCGCAGTAAACAGTTGGAACTAAAATACATACAAATAGCATCAGTTGGTCACGTAGTTCCATTGCTTAAAAACCAGCACAAATAAATTAAATTCCGTGAACTGCTGTCACTTAAATTCATAGTTCCTTTCGTTTACATCTATGAAGATGTACACGCATGGTCGTGAACTGGCGCCACTACCTTGGAATTAATAATGAATTTTTCGTACCCTTACGTCGATCAGTTTTATTGGTAGCCGATAATAGCCGGAGCGTTTTGCGGGGGTGACGGAACAACATTGCGTGTTGCAGAGATTGTTAGAATGTATCTACAGAAGAAAAAAACAACAGTAATAACCGTTTATCTTTCCAATGATTAATGACTGATCGAGCTTATAATTGGGTAATTATAGCAAATCATCATTTTTATAGCAATAAATGTTCTAAATATGTCATAGCTTCGTTTGACAAAGCTGGAATCAACTGAAAAACGACTTTATTACCAGCCGGATCTACAATATCTCTATATCCGAAATGCAGTAGACAATTGAATGGCGATAACAGACAATTCTGCGTTAGGCGTCCATTTATCACAATCATCATCTAGCGTTAAAATTAACTCCATTAAAGATGAAATTATTGAAAACAAAGAAAAAGAAAGTAGAATACTGAGGATACTTCATTGTATGTGATCATTATCGAAAATGTTTTTCAATTATCATAAATAAATCTGGTGTAATATATGAACGACGCAAATGTTGTTTTAGACTGATTTTTACTCTCGTTTCCGTATAAAAGTCTGAAATTTTAAGAATACTGTATACACACCCACTACATGTCAATTTGTACCGTGTGCGACAGTATGTTCATGCTCGATCTCTCCACTCTTGCCTAGTTGTCGCTTTCTATCCTACCACTAAGCATGTATGTCTACCGTTTTAACAAGAGCTTTATGCCAGTCACTGTATACCAGGAGATCTATAAGACAAGGAGCAAGCGGTACTTCCTTACTTCCGGTAAAGCTTTAGATAGACCAAATTTCTCAGAAGAAATGCAAGTGGTCGTAGTTTTTTTTTTGTCTTTCTTTTAGCTTTCGGAAATTAATCTAAGTGATACAAGGTTGATTTATGCATCTAGTCATACGTCAAACGTGCACATTAGATTTTCTCACACGCAAAACTGTCATAATGCCGTAACAGAAAGTACATCAAATATTATTTTGGTTCAAAATCCAAGCAATAAAAACGTAAGATTCTCCAAGAATCGGAATGCTATCATCTTAAAATAATCAAACTGCTTAAACGAGATAGTTAGTAAATCGAGAGAGGTATTTAGCTGCCAAGAAAGAGTTTGTTCGGTGCTGGATCGGCCGTCGCGATGATGCATCAACTCTCTTTTTTGTTCAACTTTTTACTGCACATTGTCCGTAAAGTATTCCATTACGTTTTATTCACTTGTTTTTTCTTAAATAAATTTAGCGACAAAGTGTTTCATAATCAATTTGTGTGTGTGTGTTCGGGTTTAACGTCTTTTTCAACAATTTTTCAGTCATATAAACGACGGTGTCTACTTGTAGCAGTGAGCACAATGTCCAACTTTATAGTGCTGCCTCACTGGAATATCACGCCGTAGACACGTGGCATGATATCCCACCCAGTCACATTATACTGACACCGGGCTGACCAGTCCTAGCACTATCCCCTTAATGCTGAGCGCCAAGCGAGGAAGCTGCTAGTACCATTTTTTACGTCTTTGGTATGACGCGGACGGGGATCGAACCCACGACCTCCCGTCATAATCAATTTGAATTTTATAATTTACACGAGCATATTCCAGTAAAATTAAATACAATACGGCCATCAAACGTTTAGGACGCCATAGTTAGGTAAAATTATTATGTAAATCATTACCGGCAGAGTATATCTTGGAAAATATATACTGTACGAATGTTGCTGACATTGCAATACTTGGACAAAAATATCATCTGCATAAAATGTTCAAACACGTTACTGACATACAATAATGTACACAGGATGGACAAATTCATCTATAGGGTAAACAATAATGTACACAGAATGGACACATATATTACTTAAAGTGAAACTGCAGGGAAAACATATGGAAAAACGTGTTACCCGTAGGGCAATTATAGAATAAACAGTAGTGGCATAGAACGGACGAACATGTTGTTGACAGAGTAAATGTATGGTTCACAATAATCTACATCGAATGGATAAACGTATTACTTACAATGCAGTAGTTAGTAAATTATAATGCATATTGAATGGAAAAACATGCATTAAGAGTCCAACATGTTATAAATATTATTGGCAAGTATGTTTCTGACAGCGCGGCAGGGGTATTTCCATAACAATATCTTCGTCCATTATTTTCTAAATATCAAATAAACAACGAATGCATTTTAAAGTCAAAAATACTTTTTAGTATTATACGCTCTTGGTAAATAAACTATATTTTAATTATCCATACTCATTTTATAAAAGAACTGCTGTTGCTGCCGCTGCAAATAGACATGAAGAACATTCTTCATTTATTGTTATTTTCAAGCTTGACATAAAAACCTCAATTAGGAAAATGGTTCCAGCATTACTCATATACAAGAAGTGTCACAGCTTTATGCAGAAGATAAAGGTATGTGTAACTTGAAGCTCGCTTTAAAAATATAACATGGAAAGAATTAGTCAAATTAGCAACGATGATATTTAAAAGTCATTGGACGTGTTGCAAATGCACAGCTCAACGTAAATGAGCATAAAATAAAAAGAAAATGTGTTTGTTTTTTTCGTGAATATTGAATATATCTCACCTCGAAGTGAGAAAATGTTCATATTTTCAGTCGCGGTACGCGCTAGTGAAAATATTTCAAATTTTCTCACTTCTCAGTGAGATATATTCCATATTCACTCAAAACAAACAAATATCCTCTATATATTGCAGTAGCTAGTTCTCCGCCTGATAGTGTACTTGTAATTGCTTACACAGAGAGCAAGGTAAAAAAAATCTTCTATAGGGTTCGAATGCTTTGGGTTTTTTTTCATTGTTTCTTAACCAAATAATACCTTATTTACGACCCTCGTGATGGACCGGGATAAGATATCAGTGTAATAGCCTCTGTTCTGTCGTTCATTTACTCTCAGAAAAAAAAACAACAAGTATTTCTACCAAGAGAAACAGTACTGTACACAATGTATTGTGGTGTTATGCCTACTGTCCAGTTAAAACTTGTTTGTTTTTTTGAAGTACAAAACTGTTTTAACTGCGCTGATATTCCGTTGTTAAATACAAAATAAGCATAATAGACACTGTAAAAATCTAAAGTAACGCAACCCCTTTAGCTTTTAAAGATAGAAATGAACGTTGAAAGTAATATAAATCAATTTAAGTATGGTTGTAAAGTCTTTTACAATATTATTATGAATATGTGTATATACTTTCAACCTTGGTTATGGTTAGGACAAACTTAAAATATAGATTCATACTGGTATTATGAGTGAACGAAGAGTGGGAATGTTTAGGCCACACGAAATTGAAAAGTTTTTCATCGGATTTTTTTCTGAAAAAAAAAATGAGGCGGCGAGCGAAAAAAAAATAATTTAAATATTTTTTTGGCTTTTGAGAAAATCAGGAGCGAGCGAAGAAATATATTTGTCTTGATTTGGCTCTCGAATGATTAAGAAAAGCCTTAAAATAGAATGTACAGCCCTTTAACATTTAAAATAATTCACCTGGGATTGAGAAAGTTTGACCTGCAGATGCACAACTAAGCAAACTCAAATGGTAATAACATTGGTATACAGTACAGTGTAATCAATCTGAAAATGCTGTTAGAAAATATGTAATATACAACAATGCATAACATTAAATCATAATCATGACATAGATATGTGACTTGAATATTTACTGCTATGAAAATGTAGCATTTTTAGCTCGACTTTTCTAAGTTTTTGATCAAATATCTTTGTTACTAATAAAGCTTTTTACTTGAAAGTTAAAATAGTTATTTACTGTTAAAGTCTACACCAGGAGAAACAATCCCCTTAACACTGAATTCTGAGAGAGTTGTGCCCCTTTTTACCTTAGAATAGTTTTGTTTAAGTTTTATATAATGACCAATAGCTCTGTTACTTTCAAAGCTTCTGACTATTATGCCCCTTTTACTGGCAAAGCTCTAATTCAGATTCAAACACTTAGAAAAGTTGAGTGTGCTGTCTTAAGGACAGCTCTTGTTCTAACTTTAAACTTTCTTAACAGATTTATCATTAAATTGGTTGAAACAAAGTCTCAATTAAAGTCTGAAATGGATATTAACGTGGATTAACATTATTCTACTCGAGGATTGGAAACTTTGAAAATCTAAACTGTTCTGAACACAACTCATAATGAAAATTCTTACCCCACCCACTTTTTTATACAAATGCTGATCATTTGGACAGGAAAAACAGAAAACAGAAAAGTGGCATGCATCAATACGTAGTTACCCTTACCAAAATAATGTAGACTGATGTTATCAAATAAATTAATAAGTTTTTTCATCCGATTTTCAATGAAATAAATTCGTTTTTATAGCAACACAATTTGGTAAACATTTGAAGAAAATGGCGAAGAAAATGGCGTAATTGCATCAAAGGGAAATAACTTTAATGCAACTAAATATAAACATTATGATATGTTATAGACGATGTGTGCATAGTATGCATTTATTGTGATATTAAAGTCCATTTTAGAACAATCTGGAAATGGAATTAAAAGCATTTGTACACTGTTACGTCCGTAAAACGTAGCGCACCAAAAAATTTTGGCTTGATTTTTTTCAATGGGGCGAACGCATGCCAAAAACAAACAAAATTTGTTTTTGTGTTTCTGAAAATATACGAGCGGCAAATCCGATGAACAACTTTTTAATTTGGTGAGGCCTTATTATAAAATAACTCAATATTTCCAAACTTTTATTGCATGCGTAAAGCTGCAGAACGCATGAATGAAAGCTCTTCTCTATTACAAGGCAAAGTAATTTGAAGTAATCGATTATCCGAATAGGCTGGGAATAGCTGAGGCATGAATGAATATCCTAAATTAGTTCTCGTTTTCTCAATGAAGAATTCGTTTGATAGCATGTTTGCGTAGACAGTGGTTAATTTCCAAATAACTTTGATAATGGCCTTTGTTTCAGAAGAAGAAATTACAAAAGCGGAGTGTCTTAGACATTTTCTGTCTCCTCTTTTTGACCTCAACAGCCTTTGTTTGTATGATAACTTAAACTGCTGAAATAGAATTTTTTTTTATACAGATTTGCAGAGAAAACATTTTAATCATTTGTGGCGACGAGTGTGTTGCTTATATTCTTAAGTTATCTTATCATTAGATATTAACAATATTTCAATTGTTATCTGCAAAATAAGGCAAGTTGTTATAGTAAAGGGAAGTTGTGTTAGTATATCGAAGCGTATCTTTTTTACTAATGTAAACTGAAAGAGCACATGCAAGTACGCTTCATTACACAACAACAACAAAGAGAGCAAAAAGTATGGTAAAGGTTATCCAAGATACACGTATTAAATGCTCGAAAAGAAGGTCACATTGCCATAGCAAAAGATCAACATTGCACAAATATTCATTTACACTGCATTTAGATAATAGTTATTTTCACCTTTTCATACCTTTTTACCGCTTCCGAGTATTTTCCTGTTGAATATATATTTTATACTGTAAAGCAGTGTTAAAAAATCTTTTTGAACTATTTTTCAGGATTAAACGTAAAACAACTCGGGAAAATGTTTTATTTTCTCAACTACCATGTACTAAACTAAACGAAGTGTCCTTAACCATGTTCATATGTATTCTGTGGTATGCATAGAACATTAATTAAAAGACATCATACCTATATTTTCTCTGTGTTCTGATAACCGCTTCAAGTTCAATTGATGTTATTCGAAGAAATCTCAGTCAGCCATTTGCAATATGACTCATTGGTATCACATAAACTATTAAAATTTTCTTTCTTATGTTTCACACATACATCTTTATCAAAACAAACGAAATTAATCGTAGGTTGAATAAAGTTTCGCTGAGTGAGGTGCCGCAGTAACCCATGGTGTGTGCATTGGCAAATATCGTCAAATAAATGAATATGTAACCAATTTCTTTGTACATTATATTTCTCTAACTGGCCGACACATTTTTTTATCACATCAAAGCGTAGAACATTATTTTATCCTAAACTCACTTTTATGTTTTGTTTTAATATGAACTGTTTAATATGTTTTTCATTCATGTTTTGTTAATGAAGATCTAAAGTTCCACAACAGACGAAAACATATGAAAAGTGATACTTTAGTTGAGTATTTTTCGAATGAATAAGATGACCCTCTGTCTACATCGCTGGCACTGCGGAGAAGACCGTTTGATTAAACGTTGTTTTTTTTTTCAGTATAATAAATGCAGTAAAATATAATTTAAAAAAAAAATCACTTCTTCTGTTTGTTTACATAACTGACCAATCAGAACGGACAAACATTACCTTATTCCCAGGTAAACGATGACCTGATTCCCAGTAAGTTCCTTGTACTTATTTGAATTTGCGGTCACTGACCCCAAGACATACGGCAAAATACAGTTAACTCTCCATGGGTTATATATTGGGCATTTGTTTACGCAATCCAGTGTAATATTTCAGAGAAAATGATATCTTTTTATAGTAATTTGATGCTAATGGCTATACACAGAGTTAACCATAATTTCGTATAATAAACATAGTCTCTTCACATTGATGTCTAACATCCTGCCACACAGATGTATTTGTCTAAAGTTGGTCAAGCGTTTTGAACTTACTATGTAAGTGTACAACTTTCATCTTCACTTTTATATTGTAAAAGACTAAATGCCCTTACAAATTGTAATCTGTTATTAAACTAGAATCATTATAGAAATACGACTCTCGCAAAATATCAACTAAACTCCTTTATTCTCCTTTTGTTTTCTTTTCACGAAAAGTAAGCATTTCCATCATAAAAATAATAATGAGGTTTTGTTTCCCAGCAAAGTGGAAAAGGTTAATGGAAATATGTATCAAAAGGCTAATGGAAATATGTTTCAATCTCTCTTTCAAGTAATATCTTAAAGATTATCATTTTATTAAGTGTTATGTATTAAAATGCCTGTGTTTTTGGTCTCAAATGCGTACATTATTACTTCTTGTATTAATGTAATACCAATAGCTTCTTGAACGTAACCAATTTAATGATACAGAAGACTCTCAATTTCTCCGAAGTGTTGATGATTTTGAAATTTAAATTTTAAAATTCTGTCTTTTGCTGTTTGTCGATGACATTGTTCTGTCTTCAAATTCAGCTGAAGAACTTCAAAGATCCTAAGATGTTTTTGCAGAATATTGTAGCACGCGGAAATTTACTGCAAACATAAAAAAAATGGAAGTGCTAATTATGTCTCCAACCACACAGTGGTGTGGGAGACATATTGATTTA
The DNA here is from genome assembly GCF_021730395.1 of Mercenaria mercenaria. Taxonomy (NCBI): domain Eukaryota; kingdom Metazoa; phylum Mollusca; class Bivalvia; order Venerida; family Veneridae; genus Mercenaria; species Mercenaria mercenaria. Next base: position 11,320,658 of record NC_069361.1, on the reverse strand, counting down.
CTGCTCTGTGCGTGTGCGTGTCTGTCTGTCACAAAGCTTGTCCGCACTCTAAGTCGAACATTTCTCATCCGATCTTTCACCAAACTTGAACAAAATTTGTTTGACCATAAGACCTCGGCCAAGTTCGATGACTAGCCAAATCCGCCCAGGCACTTTTGAATTATGGCCCTTGAATGACTGATTGGATCCAATCGTCTACACCATCTAGACAAACTAGACGTTTTTGATAGGAACCATTCGTCTGAACAATCCAGACAAACAAGGCAGTTGTGGGAGACATGCGCTTTTCTCAAAAGCATCTCTAGTTTTCAGTAGAAACGGGAGACATCTGCTGGTTAAAATTTCTGATTAATGAATACGTTTGGAAATAGTTACAAAATTTATTACCATGGTGTAGTTTTTACGTCTGGTGGGTGGGCATTCAATTAAACGAAATAGACGTTATATAAACAGGCACTATAGACAATATTCCAAATTAACATATATCTTTATAAGTTACCATCCATCTTTTTAAGACTTTTATGACTTTAAGACATATTCTTAATATTAATACTGCCGATATCAAACTATTCTTTTGAGCGTTGGGCTTTTTGTTGAAGGAACATCTATAAGTTTTTTTTTTATAAAAGGTTATCAGGTACAGAACAATTTTAGGACAGATAGGTCAGTTCCCATGGTTTGAACAAAGACTAACACAGATGATTCAATGTATACAAAACCAATTTATAATATCCGTAATAATTCTGGGTCACCAAAGTCAAATCTCGGCTGTAGAAAATCGGTTGTAGAAAAAAAACAGGGACCTGTTTTATCAAAAAATAGCAGCTGTTGAATTTCTTTTATATGTTTTCGGTATTGATGTAACAAAATAGTTATGGAGTTGCTCAGTTTAAACTTAGAGTATCGTCACATCGATTAGAAGGTGAATGAACTATATAGAAAACAAAAAGCCGTAACAGCACTGAAATACTGAAAGAAACTGTATTAGTTGTGACAAGCTGTAATATAAATATTCTATATATCATATGTAAATGTCCTTTGTATAGTAACCACTATGTATATCGTCTGACCGAGTTGTTATATTTATATATATATATTGAACTAATATCAGCTGGTAATGTAAGATGTTCTAGAAAACATACTTAACATCTGCCACAAAATTTACACAATAATAAAAGACATCATACCTATATTTTCTCTGCAAAACATCATATCTAGAAAACTGACAGCATACACATGTGCATACAAAGCTTTCGAAAACGCCCACATTTATTGCTATATCTGTTTACATTATTTTATGGTTTAAATAAAAAGGTGAAAACGCCACAGTCTCTCCCACTTTGATTTACTAGTTAGCAAGGATACGGTTATTATAAACTGTGAAAAGAATTTCTAAAAAAAAAAAAATCACCATAATTCAGGTTTAGTAAAGAAATGATTATAGTATTTAAATATAAACATTATTCTATAAAATGTATTTGGGCGCATAGAACGTATACAAGCATACCCGGTTAAACAGTCTATTCATGAATGGTAATGAAAAGTGCAGTGCCCCTCACACCCCTAGCCTTGACATTAATGGATGTATATCAAACATATATATTAACTAGACCTAATGATACCAAAGAACCAGAAATATAAAAAAGGAGCATTTGAGATAAGGCAAAGCAAAAATGTTGTTTAGGTCTTTTTTTTAATCTTTGTTTTACAAACCACAGGATCCAACCAGGCTGTAGGAGGAGGAAAAAAATTCAAGAATTCTTTTTTTTTTCGTCGGATAAAGAAACTTGATTTTAAACAGGGTGTATTTTTATCCATCTTGTGCATGCATGTCTGTCTCAATGTTATGTATAGAACTTGGTTTTTAAACATGTTTCATGTAGCAAAATGCACAAATGTATAGAAATGCTTATATGTACTGTCAGCACTAATTTGTATATTAATAAACTGCATCTTTGTAGAATGCTCTATGTACTCTTTTAGAAGTAGTATGTTGCCCTTAACCCATTAGCTACCTAAAATCATGTCATGATGCTAGTAATAGCGTTATGGTAGGTGGTGGTTGTTTTTGCTTGTATTTTGTATGTGGTAGTGTCGTTTAATGCAAGTAAACATAGGCTCACACTTAATCGCACTGGGTTGGTGAAGTTTCAGTTTCTTAGTATAATTTCTTCTTTTAAAAATCTTGAATTCAATAATTACAACAAACTGTCACTATTAACTTTTGCTTTATATACAAATTTTACAAATCTATTATTTTGTACTTGTTATCATTTCAGAAATTTCTCCCCAACCATTCCTTCAAAGTTATTGTCATAAATATATATATTAACTTTGAAAATGATTGGTTAGCAAGGACACCCTAGTGTGAAGGGACCTTGGGGCTCACCATGGCTACTTGAGAAAGAACATTTGTTGTTAGTTTTCAGCGCAGGTACAGTACAGCTCTATAGTTCCATTCAATACAAAACATTGTTCGTGGGAAGGACCAGTACTGCTTTACATAACATTTATAAATATTTGATATATCTTCAAGCCACACACGTGATAAAATCATTTACCGTTACGGCAAAAAGTAATATTTTAGGAAACATTTTTACTTTTACTAATATAAATTTTCCAAGACGATATCTTTCTCGTTATGTATACAACTACATCAGGTCTACGTGATCTCAACTCGTGAGGCACATGTTCGGTTACAACATCGCCAGTCTTGCATTCATTCGTAATTTTTACGCAAGATTTCCCTTTTTCTACTATTAATATTTCAACCGTTAGCTGACTCAATCCGGGTTGTTTTATTATATGCTTGCCTGTGTTAAATTTGTGGATGCTCTAAAATCCGCCAATTTGAATTTAATTTAAGATCTAAAATTTTAACTGTATTGTTGGTGTATTTGTTATCTAGAATAGTTTGGTTTGTTTTTGTGTTTTGTCTTGGTTGGTTTTAATTTAATTTCTTTTACAGTTTTGATATTATAGCATCTTTCCGGCTTTAAATGGTAGAGGAAGACATCATGTGTCTCTTTGTGCATTACTGCATGAGGCGGGACATTAGTAGATCTAGCCAGAATTGTCTATGTTAAAACTTGCTCGTGTTATATTAAACTTGATTAAACTCTTACAAATATTAGAAAAAGAGAACGGGTTGTCTTTCATAAATAATAACGAAAAAACTAATAAAATCCATTTTGCATTTCGTTGAAATCCGATTCCGTTGTTGCCTATGATATTTTTTCGTTTATATGTCTGACCTAGTATATCAATATATCATGAGATCTTACCCACATGTGGCTAAACCTAAAACAAAGGAAGGCGGTGATATATAGCAATAACGTCATTATAATGGTGGGTTTGAGATGTATTTTCAACTCATTGCTTTTAATAAGGTCTGATTGGCCTCTTCAGACTTGTGAAAACTACTACAGCGTCTCAGATGAAGTTACGGTTATAAATGTTTGTTTCATATTTGTGGTTCGAAATAAATAAAGTATTAAGAATAGTTTTATGCTTTGTAAAATGTAAAAATGTGTGACTTCTCATTTATTACTGCTGTAAATATATATGTATCTGTTTAGACAGGTGCGCTATCATTAATCCAAAAGAACGTTTATTTTTAGGGACGTATCAAATAATGGAACCGTCCTCTCACTTTGTTATAAAACTTTGGAAGCGATGCAGGCCTCTCTAAGTATTTTGTAGATACACATTGCAGTTTGAATTTTACTCAGATGCACGGTGAGAGCAAGGCACTACTTAATACTTCACAGAGTTCAATTTTGTTAACATTTTTGTGTTATCATTTCATATGTGATTCAATAGTTTATATTTAGTTTTTATTCTGTTTCATTTTATCACATACAAATATTGTGATAAAAAGCATATCAGTTCAAACATTTTGATAATGTTCAGAAAGAAGACAAAGCGCTATATATAAACTTTGTGTACGCGCCCTCCTTAGCAATTACATGTTAACGTAAATTTTTGCGCTATCAGATCTATCAGTCATCGACGAGATTTATCTCTGCTCATAATATGTCATAAACCTTAATAAATCTTTCACTTACCTCGGGTGTAACCATTTCAATATATTAACTTTTGATAAGTCTTAGATATCTAGATTAATGAAAGTAAACAGTTTCAGATTAGAGCGGACATAAAAAAACATAAAATGCATTAAAACGTAATGTATGTGACAAATTACCACAGGGATTGTTCTTAATAAATTTTTATATCAAATGCTGCGACGACGTACAGACAGCCAAGTGGATGTATCAAGTCACTTGCACAATTTTTAGATTACATTGTTTTGCTGTTTTTTCTTGCTAACGAATATACGTATACCTTTCTTTTATGTTATAGGTTTTGAGGTTTCTTATTTTCTTATTCTTATATTTATAAACTGACAATCTGATTCACTGATCTCTTTCATAGATATAGTTTTTTTCCAATTGTAATTCTAATATTTTAATTATATATATACTACCAACGTTTATTAAATTTGTGAGTCTAAAACTTTTTTTACACTATCTGGCTTTTCCCTATTGGTATTGCCTTTTTCCTAGATGAAATATTGCTGCATTTAAGACGTCCCCTTGTTTTTTGCAGGATGTGCCCTTTGTTGTTGAAAGTAAAACCAATTTCATGATTTCATTATCAAATATAAAAGCTGTCTAACTACGGCTGAACACCGTTTTGTTAAGGAATCTCCCGGGCGTACAGCGGGAGATGTTATAATTTTGCCTAGTACATGTGAAAGACGATATTTTGAACCTGTAATACGCCTTTTGTTGTCTTATGTCTGTCTATTCATCCTACTTCTTTAATTTCCCTATAGTATCTCGATCTGTCTTTGATAAGTTACATAATATTCTCTCTCGTGTTATTCTCACTGCTCCCTATCGAATTAATGCGGACCATTATCGGCTTTGGTCTCTTCAGTTTCACATTTACGTTATGTTCTTTCATTCTCTCGTTAACCGCTACGTGCTGCTCACGTATAAGACTCTCTCGCACAATGTATAATTCATTCTATGAATCCGAGTTTAATACTGCTTAGTTAACTGCCCGAAGAAGTGCAAAGAAGTGCATAATGACTAAAGGAGAGTAGGCCAAATGTGACTAAACTTTAGCTTTTAAACTACATCAATAAACAATTAATCAACTAAACCCGCTCGAGCAGCGATTCATAAAAATGAAAATAGTCGATTGGGTTATCTTAAACGATGACGAATGTATGCTTGTCAACTCAATTGTTGTACGAAACGTGCAATGACGTCAACAAGCTGTCAATTACAGTCATGTCAAGTTTATCAACTTACAAACTCGATAGTACGAATTTTTGTCAATAGTTTAATTGATCTACTGTAACCTCGTTTTGTTAAATGATCTTTTAGTTTGTTCCGATGATGCCCTTTATTTCTTTCGTCTCACTGCATATTCTTTTTTATTCGCCTTCTGGCACAAATCCATGCCTATTTGTATTTACGATACTTTTAGGGCAGTACTTGTATTGCGTTCCTTTTGTCAAAATGACTATAGCGTCTTTTAAATATCTTGGACTGGTGTTTAAAAAGCCGTTTATTCCCTTTTCTGTTTCTGCTATTCTCGATGCCGGTGTTCCGATCTTATTAACAATGCGTCTGTATGAATGAATTTTTATGCAACTTCGGATTCCCTGTTAATTTCCCTGACGCAGGTCGTTTGAGGACTCAATTATCTTTAAATTCTTTCCATATGTGTTAAACAATCTATTTATCGTAGTTCTAACAGAAAAAACTATCATTAAAAGTTAAAACATATTTAACCTAGTTTATTTTTAGTGGGAATACCGCGATATTTTTGTTTGCGTTTGAAATGACACCTTTAACATAGGCGAGGAATAATTTTTTATTGCAAGTTTAAGTGCAAAAATATGATCAACCTCACTTGAATGTAATAAATTACAGAACAAAAGTTTACACCACCTTCGAAACTGCTTTCAACACGGACAGTGTCTCTTCAGTTAAATATATGAACACAACATATGAAGGTAAAACTTTTAAGCTACTTGCTACAGGCAATGAAAACGTCCACATTTTAACTCACTATTTTATGGAAATAAACTGATGAACAGCCGACAGTCTAAAACATTTTCAGAAAAAAGTAGTCTACTTTGGAAGCGTAACTCACTGTCTATATCGTCCAGCACAAGATGGCTTACTTTCAGAATATTTCTTAAAAGCCTTTCGGGGTTACTTTAACAAAGATGTCATCGACTATGCAAGAAGATGTTTTGAAAGTATAGAAAGCAGTCAAGCAGAACAACTGCATACTAAGTTTAATTTTTTTTCTGCTGATCACAACAGACAAGAAAAGAACAACGCTGAGGCAAAGTTTTTCAGGTGCCACACAATTGACATTTGAGTTTCTCTGTTGTGAAGTTCCTTATATAGTACTGATTATGACTAATCACATCAGAACCACCGACCTTCCGTTAGTCAGCCGGATGGCTTCCTCACTTGAAGAATTCAAAACCCATCAAAACCCCATCGATGAGGGGCAAGTGATTTGAAGTCAGCGACCTTAACCGGAGGCCCCCAAAAGTTTAACTAATTCTGATACAATACCATAATGATAATATTTGTCTTTAACAAGTAGTGTTCGCAGCTGAAAGGCATTCCTTTAAAGTGAGTTTACTAAGTATACTTCGATATGTTAGTCAATGTGATCTGTCTAAGAAGCGACTTTGAAACTTTCTATGATTTTATAAATGCTTTAAATGTAATACCATCGAATGTTCATATCTTAGAGTCATGATATTCTGTGTTAAAATATGATATAAAATTCCTGATCTGTTACAATTTATTATAATTTTACCTTAAGTTTGTGAAATATATAATTTTGAAATGCGATACGAAATGCAGAGCGCTTATTTTTGACTGCCACTGAAATGTTTCCTGATATTCCGCAATCGAAGTAGCTCCTAGACTATATGATATAACTTTTTATATATTTCACGGTTCAATTCAGTGAAATGAGCTAGCCTATACCTCTCTTTGTCCAGTATGATAATTCTTACCTAATTTTTCTTTGCAAATCTCTAGAATATACTGGCATTTGTCTCCACGAAGTAGAATTCGACAAAAAAAAAGAAACAAAAATAGAAGTGTAGTCATAGGACACAGGTACACCCCCGTCCTGTCACTGTACATGGTTTCATGCGTCTATGTGAAATATTTTAAGGCATATGCAACACAAGGTTTTAAGCTTTTTATGTGTCTTTTTTTCACTTAGTGAAGGACTATAACTCTCCCAAAGAGAACATCAGTTGCACAAGTTGACATGCCATATATTAATCCACTCTAGGTTAAGTGCATTTTGATATACATGTGACACATCTGTGTTTGACTAATGCAATCGCCATAACTCTCGTCTTGCAAAGTTAAATAAAAAAAAACAACAACTAAGATGCACAAATTCACATGCTGGATAATATTCTAACAAGGTTTCATGATTCTATGTGAAATATTTTAAGATATATGCAATCGAATTTTTGTCAATAGTTTAATTGATCTACTGTAACCTCGTTTTGTTAAATGATCTTTTAGTTTGTTCCGATGATGCCCTTTATTTCTTTCGTCTCACTACATATTCTTTTTTATTCGCCTTCTGGCACAAATCCATGCCTATTTGTATTTACGATACTTTTAGGGCAGTACTTGTATTGCGTTCCTTTTGTCAAAATGACTATAGCGTCTTTTAAATATCTTGGATTGGTGTTTAAAAAGCCGTTTATTCCCTTTTCTGTTTCTGCTATTCTCGACGCCGGTGTTCCGATCTTATTAACAATGCGTCTGTATGAATGAATTTTTATGCAACTTCGGATTCCCTGTTAATTTCCCTGACGCAGGTCGTTTGAGGACTCAATTATCTTTAAATTCTTTCCATATGTGTTAAACAATCTATTTATCGTAGTTCTAACAGAAAAAACTATCATTAAAAGTTAAAACATATTTAACCTAGTTTATTTTTAGTGGGAATACCGCGATATTTTTGTTTGCGTTTGAAATGACACCTTTAACATAGGCGAGGAATAATTTTTTATTGCAAGTTTAAGTGCAAAAATATGATCAACCTCACTTGAATGTAATAAATTACAGAACAAAAGTTTACACCACCTTCGAAACTGCTTTCAACACGGACAGTGTCTCTTCAGTTAAATATATGAACACAACATATGAAGGTAAAACTTTTAAGCTACTTGCTACAGGCAATGAAAACGTCCACATTTTAACTCACTATTTTATGGAAATAAACTGATGAACAGCCGACAGTCTAAAACATTTTCAGAAAAAAGTAGTCTACTTTGGAAGCGTAACTCACTGTCTATATCGTCCAGCACAAGATGGCTTACTTTCAGAATATTTCTTAAAAGCCTTTCGGGGTTACTTTAACAAAGATGTCATCGACTATGCAAGAAGATGTTTTGAAAGTATAGAAAGCAGTCAAGCAGAACAACTGCATACTAAGTTTAATTTTTTTCTGCTGATCACAACAGACAAGAAAAGAACAACGCTGAGGCAAAGTTTTTCAGGTGCCACACAATTGACATTTGAGTTTCTCTGTTGTGAAGTTCCTTATATAGTACTGATTATGACTAATCACATCAGAACCACCGACCTTCCGTTAGTCAGCCGGATGGCTTCCTCACTTGAAGAATTCAAAACCCATCAAAACCCCATCGATGAGGGGCAAGTGATTTGAAGTCAGCGACCTTAACCGGAGGCCCCCAAAAGTTTAACTAATTCTGATACAATACCATAATGATAATATTTGTCTTTAACAAGTAGTGTTCGCAGCTGAAAGGCATTCCTTTAAAGTGAGTTTACTAAGTATACTTCGATATGTTAGTCAATGTGATCTGTCTAAGAAGCGACTTTGAAACTTTCTATGATTTTATAAATGCTTTAAATGTAATACCATCGAATGTTCATATCTTAGAGTCATGATATTCTGTGTTAAAATATGATATAAAATTCCTGATCTGTTACAATTTATTATAATTTTACCTTAAGTTTGTGAAATATATAATTTTGAAATGCGATACGAAATGCAGAGCGCTTATTTTTGACTGCCACTGAAATGTTTCCTGATATTCCGCAATCGAAGTAGCTCCTAGACTATATGATATAACTTTTTATATATTTCACGGTTCAATTCAGTGAAATGAGCTAGCCTATACCTCTCTTTGTCCAGTATGATAATTCTAACCTAATTTTTCTTTGCAAATCTCTAGAATATACTGGCATTTGTCTCCACGAAGTAGAATTCGACAAAAAAAAGAAACAAAAATAGAAGTGTAGTCATAGGACACAGGTACACCCCCGTCCTGTCACTGTACATGGTTTCATGCGTCTATGTGAAATATTTTAAGGCATATGCAACACAAGGTTTTAAGCTTTTTATGTGTCTTTTTTTCACTTAGTGAAGGACTATAACTCTCCCAAAGAGAACATCAGTTGCACAAGTTGACATGCCATATATTAATCCACTCTAGGTTAAGTGCATTTTGATATACATGAGACACATCTGTGTTTGACTAATGCAATCGCCATAACTCTCGTCTTGCAAAGTTAAATAAAAAACAACAACAACTAAGATGCACAAATTAACATGCTGGATAATATTCTAACGTGGTTTCATGATTCTATGTGAAATATTTTAAGATATATGCAACACAAACTGTCAAGCACTTTATGTATATTTTTCACTTAGTCAAGGACCAGAACTCTGGCCTGGTTGTGTAAAATCCCGAACAGAACGCCAGGTGCGCAAATTCACCTGCTATATAACTATCACTTAATGTTTTATGACTCTAAGTCAAGTACCTCTGGCGGTTTGCAGTACAAGTGTCCTAACAAAGTACGAATTCCTTAATGCCCCAGTCACACATACGGCGCGGATAGCTACGTCTAGCCACGGATAGAAACGTAGTAATCCGTATCGATCCGTACCTGAGCCATACGGATTGATACGGATTGATACGGATTACTACTTTAAGGTACGGCTCAGGTACGGATCGATACGGATAACTACGTTTCTGTCCGTGGCTAGACGTAGCTATCCGCGCCGTAGGTGTGACTGGGGTATTAAACAGGATGGGTTTCTTCCTTTTGAATTGCAACACGTTATCCATCGTAATTACTATCGTCCAAGCATTATGATGAAATTTCAAAGAACTTTGCAAAACAAACCGACCTGTAAACTTGACTCAGAGGGTAATGATGTCTTGAAAAAAAACAAACGTCTTTTTGAAATGCTAAACTTTTAACTGCGTTGATATTTCGCCATTAAATTTGTAATTCAAACATCCTACACCTTGTTTCAGAAAAAGATCTAAAATAGTTCAATCCCTCTAGCTTTAAAAAGACGGAAATAGAACTTGGGAGTAATTTAAAGCTATTTTAGTATGATTGTAGAGGCTTTCAATTATATAATTTCAAACATCTCTTCTGCTATCAGAGAAACAGATATTTTCAAACAAGGAAAGTGTTTAAGTGAACAAACGTTTGTTGTTATCTTCGTGTCTAAGATAACTGTATATATGCACACAAGCAAAACTTTGTATTATTGTTAGACCTGAAATACCTTTAACAGTAAGTGAGATATTATATGTATTATAAAGTACCACCATATTTTTTCAATTTTACAAAATTTCAGAAAACAGTGGGTGACGAAAATACCCTATAACATTTAAACGAGTTCTGTGACCTGTGCTTTTTCTTCTCTTGTTTGTCTTAGAAACTAATGTTCTTGAAGCTCACGGAGTATGAAAAAAAATCTTAACAATAGCAAAACAAGATCCTACATACTTAAGTGAACAACGTTTCGTTATTATATTCGTCTCTAAAATAACTGCATATATGCACGCGAGCTAAGCAGCAGAACTTATGAATTTAAAAATAGTCCTCGTTTTCTCAGTGAAAAAGTACATGTAGTCGTAAACATTGTTTTTGATCCAGATAACTTTGATTGTATACTGTTTAAGAAGGCGAAATAACAAAAGCATATGTCTTCGAAATATTATTGGACTTAAGTTCTATAATGTAGGGATAACGCATGTTTTTTTTTTCGTGTTAAAACATCTGCAGAATCCTGAGGGATTGGTTGGTACCCAAGCCCGGTAGGGCGAGGCTACCAACGATTCCCGAGGGATTCTGAAGATGTTATAACACGAAAACGACATACGCTAACGCTGTTCTAGCATACAAACCAAGTAAATGAATATATTGTCCCTCAACATTATTAAATTTCCATGAAATGCGCGGTAAAGTCTACGTTGTTTTTTCACGTTGACGTAATTTCCTTTTGAATTATCCATTTTGGGGCCGTTATACTTTTACGTTTTGCTACGGAACGCGCATATATAAAAAGGTGTAAATAATAGCACGTGAGAATCTCTCTGTTAACACACCCAATACAAGTGACAATAACAGAAGTGTTATGCTAGAATGCAGAACTGTCCTTATTAGCCCTTAGCCTGCTGGCGGCAAGAGATTCTGCCTTTGTGATCAGTACAGACAAAGATCAGCCTGCACATCCGTGCAGTCTGATCGTGGTCTGCACTGTTCGCCATTCAGTCAGTATCTTTTGGTAAGCATCCCTTTTAACAGATAATGGTACTGTCCAAATTGAAAGATGGACAAGTTCATTATTGAAATTTAGCAGGGCAAGGGTTAATCTCCCATTCTAGAAATATTTTATAGTATTTAACAATAGTGACGATAAATATTGCCTACAAAATATTCTAAAGATAAATGAGTCCATCATTTAAGATTAACGGCTTTCCGTTGGATTCCTAAAAAATAAGATAGGGCATTATATAATATAGTTGAATTTACTTCGAAACGTACACATCTATCTCACTAATTATTTGAAATATTTATTTGGAAGCGTTCACACATGTACGCTACGCAAGTGAACACATTTACTACTAAAAACATGATAATTTTTATGTTGTTATTTTCTTTGGAGGCAGTTGAGCTCTAACCAACTAGAAAAAGCGACAAAGTTTTCAACTGTTCAGTTACAGCGAATACTCCCAGTCATTTGTCGATTCTGATATATCTAACTCAAATGTTGACACAATGTAACAAAGGAACACAATCGCAACTATGTTGCTCATTTTCCTGAGGTCTTCAGATATAACTAACCAACCATTTCGCTTTAAGATTATATACTTTGGCATAACGCACAGGTCATATGTCAATCTAATGATTGCTTAGTTGTCTTTTACTGCGCCCAATTAACATTTTATGGTTGAATTGTTGTCCTCTTAAGAAATGTATGTTTTGAAAATAGTATGTGTTATTAACGTTGATGTATGTCCTACGCGAAGTATGTCTGTAAAGTAAAAATACAATGCTCTGAATTTGAGATAAGTTTGTAAATTAACATTTTTCATTCCATTTTAAACAGATGTAAATTCTATACATCTACATCATCATGATTTGCAAATCACTGCAAATTTACTATCATATAGTATAATGCCAGAAGTAATGCCGTCTGTAACACGAACCCGGCATACGCAGATTTTATTTGTGTTAACGACGTCAAATGTTCAGCAGCAGATGCTATTTTATTGTTTGCGTTTAATTTATATTTGCGAATTAATTTAATAAATTTCAATAAACAATACCTGAGGAGTATTTTTAGCAATCTGACTAAAGTACTTGATCTTCTAAACGAAGATCTGAGAACGACCCATTCACATTCGTCTTCCGTATATTTTGGATTTCCATTATTGCTATTTTTATGTTATCCAATCAGACGACTTGTTCGATTGTCAAAGGATAAGAAAAATATGCGGTTATTCCAGGACTCGAACCCGGGACCCCTCGCTTACAAAGCAAGTGGCCTACCGACTGAGCTAACCTGCTATCTGATTCATTACGACATAAGAATTGTAAATATCAAAAGTCAATGCTACATGTAGATTTGCAAGATGTTGTAAGCTAGGCTCTGATTGGCTAGCGAAAGAGCCGTCAGAACGAGGCAATGAATAGGTCGTTTTCAGATCCTATGCGTAGCGTAATATAGGAGATGTACTTTAGTCAGATTGTATTTTTAGTGTCTTGTAGTTTTGCTGAGTTCGTGCTTGTGCACTGTTAACTATTTATACGGGCGTGTTACTTTCATCAATTCGTTTTTACTTTAGTTTTGGAAATAAAGCTCCAATATGAGAAGACTCAAACATTTGCAAACCTAGAAATCTAAATAAGTTTGTAGTGTCACATACAAATTAATCTACACATTGAAGCATTTTACGCTCGATCCAGCGTAAAACCGTCTTAAACTCCTAAACTGTTCACTCTCATTTTGCCTACATTTCATTAATTACTAAAATGTAATATTTTGAAATGGTCACACTATGTTTGAGTGAAATGTTTCTTCAGGAATATGACATATTATGAGCATAGATAAATCAGCAAGACTTTGTATCATAAACAATAGGTTAACAAGTATTTTGTTAGTGTACACGGAGATACCGTGAAGTCCTTCGTAGTTACCGGGATAGTGTCCGTCAAATAACCTTCTGAAATCTTTGAACTGATCTGCATTTACCGATTGAAAAATAACATTGACTGACAACTAAAAATAAAAGCTTTTTAGGCATAGTTAAAGTGGGTTTACGAATTTCATAAGCTTTATTTCAAACGGTGAGGTGCTCCTCTCGTTATGAACACTAACGTTGTTGTAATAATAAAAAATATTTTATATTAGTTAACTTTATCAAAAGTCCGAGAACTGTTTTAAGATAATGTTTCAACCGTACATTCTATTTAAATAGAAACCCAGCTTAGTCAAATGACCCTGACAAAAATTAGCAAACAAAGCGCAAAGGCGGTATACATATCTAGGCTTATATCACTCTCTCGCGTCAAGCTGGCGGTGTAATGAGATGCAAACAATAATAATTATATATTAAGCTATATATATCAAGATGATTATGATGATGATGATGATAGCAAAATACGTCGAAACACTAAAAAGCAGGGACAGAATCTATGATCATGTGATTTTGTTTTTAATCATCTTTTAGTGGACAAACTTATATCACATTTGAAAATATGAAGAATAGTATCTTCAAGTTGGCCAAAATCGACGATGTATATTATATTCCATCGTTTTATAGTTAAAAGTTCTATTCAGTTTATGATTTTTGTTGATTTAAAGAAATATGGCCAATGCTTTTATTAAAGTGAAGTGGAAGATTATATAAAGGTCTATAGAATAGAATAAAATTTCATAAAGCTTCATCACTACGGTCGCTACAAATACTGTTTGTTTATAATGTTTGACCTTTTTGTTTCTGTAGGAATTAGCTGTAAGAGGACTGTTTTGTTCCATAAACATGTCTTAATGTAGTTCGTAAACATGCGTGAAAGGTTATCGAAACATATGAGACAAAAATATAACATCAGGAATGGTATTATATCTGTTTATGACATATTGGAAAATGAGTTCATATGTTCTCTTTCTGGAGTGTTTATGCAGGGACTGAAAAAACTTCTGATATATCACTAGTTAATTTCATCAAGACGAGATTTGTTAAAGGGAACACCTTTAAGTGTTTATTTTGCTTGTTGATTTCATCTTTGGAACCACGGGCTCAAATTCGTATTTCAAATTTTATTCTTGCTGATCTATAGTCTAGTGTAGAAGAGCTGTTGAATGTTCATCAGTCCGCCCAAATAATTATTTATCTTAATGAAGAATGATAAAGTACACCTGATTTATGCTCATGAATTTTTATTCGAGCGGTTTAAAAGCTTTTCGTGTAAATTAATAAGTAGAAGTTTGCAAAGCATCAAAGTTGAGTTAGAATTAAACTTTCTTAGCACTACCTCTCTATTCTGTTAACTTTCTACTATAATTTATATCAGAATGAAAAGCGTAAATGCTACGTTACAATAACAAATCATTCTGAAATCCGTAGATCAAAACGGCAAATTTGTATGAACAGCTCATTGTCTACTTAAGAAATAAATTATTGGAACATATTTATTATTTCGATTCTAACAATGCAAATGATTTGTATTTTACAGTACTACATTTTCAGCGTAATACGTCATTCGGATCATATGCAGTTACAATTTACCACCATGTTTAGAAAGTGTTGCATAGCCATTGGAACGTATAGATATTTGTTCCTTTTTTATTAGAATTTTGAGAAGTATTCATAAACTAGTTATCTAACAGCTCGCAAATTATTTATGAACAGAATAATCAAATTAGGTAAGTTGGCCCCGTGTTACGAATTACAAGCATAACTTTTATATGACGTCACATCATTATGACGTCATACTTTATGTCATACATTTATGACGTCACCACTGAATCATAATTAAGCTAATTGAATACGCTCGTAGGGATCAAAACGTGTTTTACCGTCCTACACGTAAGTCAGTATGACATTTTATCATAATGTTGTTCTTAACCGTTTGGCCCCGGAATAATTCGTATATAATGGAACAGAAGTAGAAGTTCTTACATCACAATCATAGGGGGTGAAATGTAACAGCCAACCATATTTTATCGTAGATTCATGTATAGGCGATTTTAGTAAATCTAGTTCTAACATGGCCATTAAATTACATATGTCACAATTGACACGTAATTATATTTAAATACATTCCACCTTTAATATGTTAAAGCTTCCTGTGATAGTTTTAAAGCTGTACGGGTCAGTGTTATAAGTTTTATATAATTTTACTCTTCACTTTAATAAAAGCATTGCCCGCCCATAATTTCAGGATCGGTTGATTTAAAGATACTACCAATGTTATACGAAAATTAGAAACAGAAAAAAAAAAGAATAAATTAGAAACCAGAGAAAAACAAACTGACACAAAATTTGTAATTGGAAACTGAAAATTCTACGGTGGGAGGGAGGTCTGGACTCCCCTGTCTCACCCCCACCCCCCGCTGGAACCGCCAATGATATGTACTTCAAACAACAACAGTCACCCTTTGTCATCAGGTGACGTCACATCACTAAGGTCGCGGTATAGCTCAATAAATGTGATAAGGTTATAACACACTAAATAGTTGTTGTTCTTTATTCTGTATAAAATTGACCTAATTCCATTGACCGCAGCACACATCAGGACCCATTTTAAATTTCTGTAACCTACATTTTCTTGAAGAATATTGTCAGTACAAACTAAAAATCAAAAGAAATGTAGGGGTCATGTTTGATGCAAGAAAAATAATTTCAGTCAAACACACAAACTGCAAAATCAGGTAAAAAATGAGACCCCAAATTATACTGGTGGTGTATGATCTACGTTTCCATGAAAAATTTTGTAATGTTGTTATTTTATTACGAAAATGCTACCTACATGTCAAGCATAGATCTGTCATGTGATTTTAGCAAAAAAATTGCAAAGAAGATAAGGAAAATAGCTCTACAGAGCAAAAAAACTGAGGACTATTTGTATCCGCCATTATGCGACTACCATTTTTTTCGCGCCATTTTTCTATTTAGTGTCTGTATGCCTATAAGGAAAACTTTTTTCTCTGACACTGTGCCAGTTTCATTTGAAATGTACAAGAAACCCAAATGCATGAAAAAATACAAGGCTTTAGCTTGATGTCAACAGTTTCCAAGGTTTTACGGCATTTTCAGTACCATAAGACAAAGCATCAGATTTTGTCAAAAATAGCTGTCGCGACATAATTTTGAAGCAGTTACCCTAAATGCAGCCTTGTTTTGCCCTGTTTTGACAGTTTCTGCTCTGATGTGCATGCAAATTACACATTTAAACTGTTAAATATGTTCACTTATACCTCTGATGGCCAGAAAATAGCAATCAGTAGGCTATAAATATGCAGTTTTTGAAAAAAAAAATACACTCAAAACAGTGAAAATGTGATATTTTTGGGTTTTATCCTCATTTTCAACGAAATTGCAATAAATTTGTCATTTTCTATCAAATTCTAATCAAAATAGCCCATTTCCACCATCATCTGGCCAGATTTCAATTTTTACCAATGTCATCTTATAGGTTATAACACACTAAATAATTGTTGTTCTTTATTCTATATAAAATTGACCTAATTCCAATGACCGCAGTACACATCAGGACCCATTTTAAATTTCTGTAACCTACATTTTCTTGAAGAATATTGTCAGTACTAACTAAAAATCAAAAGAAAAGTGGGGGTCATGTTTGATGCAAGAAAAATAAGTTCAGTCAAACACACAAACTGCAAAATCAGTTAAAAAAATGAGACCCCAAATTATACTGGTGGTGTATCATCTACGTTTCCATGAAAATTTTTTTAATGTTGTTATTTCATTATGAAAATGCTACCTACATGTCAAGCATAGATCTGTCATATGATTTTAGCAAAAGAATTGCAAAGAAAATAAGGAAAATAGCTCTACAGAGCAAAAAAAAACCTGAGGACTATTTGTATCCGCCATTATGCGACTACCATTTTTTCGCGCCATTTTTCTATTTAGTGTCTGTATGCATAATCAAACTATCATAGGTTAAAGAATACTAAATACTATCCAAACATTAAAAAGACAAGTCTAAGTCTTTCTAACAGGAACACTCAAAAGTCAATAAACATCAATTTAAACGTTTTAAATGAATTTTAACATTGGCACTATTACAAATATACTCCTCAGGGAAGTGGACACACCTGATTTTGTGCAAGTAAACCACAAAGTCGTGGTCATAATTTATCGTAGCCTTACTCTTGTAAATAACTGAATATTTTCTATATTTAACATGTATTTAGAGGAGATGGCCAAGGGGCACCCATCCCCTCCTGCCCCTTAAAGTCTGTTGAGCTTTGACTTTTTAAATGCCTTATATTGATATGTCATTCATGTTTGTCTGTTAGCTGGAGCCTGGGCGGGACTTAATTTGAATAACTAATTAGGACAAATGCCGAGCAGCTCGTAGACGAATTGTAAACACTGTAAATATTTGCTTAATTAATAGATTTTTTGTTTCTGCTATAAATACCTGAAAATACGATTTTAATGAATATGGACAGACTCCAAGAAAACTGCACGTTAGAACGTTTTTCGCTTGCATGCGTAAAAATGGTCACGAACTTTGACTTAAAACACGGCGTAGGTGGCGCAACTCAACTATCGCGAAATTAGTGATGATGCGAGATTAGTGATGGTGAGTATCGTATTTCAGAAATAAAGAAAAATGATGAATAAAGTAGATGGTAAAAACTCAGTCCTCTTCGTCGATTCTTATTACTTTGTCTATATTGTGATTTATGAGAGCGTGCCAGCACGCAAAGTCGACATTACTCATTATGGTTCTTTGACATGTTTTCGCGGACACTGGATTCAAAATTCGACATTCATCATTTTGGCGTATTGACATTTTAAAGCAAAAACAGGGAAAACATTTAACATGTATTTTCTCTTGGTTTCTAACTGGCGTGTGATAGCTCTCGCACCCGTACGAAAACGCCAATGCGTTAAAGACAGCTCCACGGAGACTAGAAGGCATCAGCTTCCATAAAATATACCACATAGATGATGAAATAAAACAGTGTCTACTTAATTAAAATATAAAACTACAAACGGACAAACTGTTTGGCAAATACTATTTATGTTAAGAGGTTTAATACCAAACTTTATAATTAACTGACAAGAAACCTGAAAGTACGACGGTTGGCAAAGTTTGAGTAACACAAAGGACAAAAGTTTTTAAGACTTACTAAAATCTACAATTCACAAATTCAACAAGAGTGCCAGAATGCCACAATATACGACCGTCATGTAAATGTTACAGTAAACATATTCTGTATAAGTTTGGTAGACAGTAAGCCCAAACAATTACATATCCAATTCTAACAACCAGGTTAAAAAGTTTCAAGAATAAGCTATTTATAGTATCAACAAAGGGAAGTAAGTCCACAAAGAATTTTTATTTTGTTTTTCTGAGTCCACAAAAAATCTCCTTACCAGGTAGAGATACCTTAAAATACACCTAAAATTTGAAAGTAACATCTACGTTCTACCACAGAAAAGTGGTCGTGGTTTTTCCATAAGTTAGGGAAGTTAATCTTAAGAAAATTCTAAGTCCACATAAAAATCCTTACTAGGTAAGGATTGGTCAAAATACGCTTAAAAATTTGATTTAACAGAAACGTAGTCTCCATTTTTCCCTACGTTGTTGTTGTTGTTGTCTTGTAGTTTCCGCCGTTCTTCTGCTCTTTCCGAGAATGAATAAATTTCATAAATATAATTTTACAGTCTATGTCTCTTACTAACAAGGCAGTCTGAAAGACAGCTAAATTCCCCGCCACTGCTATGGATAGTGAAAGGGTAAAACCTTTGATTTTAGCTGTGACCTTGACCTTGAACTGACATGGCTGACACATGAATTCTGCACAACGTCTTGATGAGGTGATCATTTGACCAAAGTTTCATGAAAATCCTTCAAGAGGTTTAGGAGATACAGAGCTGAAACCTTTGACCTTCAGTTGTGACCTTGACCTTGAGTTGACATGGCTGACTCATGAGTTCTTGATGAGGTGATCATTTGACCCAAGTTTGATGAAAATCCTTCGAGGGGTTAAGGAGATACAGAGTGGACACCAAATGGAAGGCTCAAACCTTCGACCCTTAGTTGTGACCTTGACCTTGAGCTGGCATGGTTGACTCATAATTTCTGCACATCGTTCTGATGAGGTAATCATTTGACCCAAGTTTTATAAAATTCCTTCAAGGGGTTTAGGAGATATAGAGCGGACACGAAATGGAAGGCTCAAACCTTTGACCTTCAGTTGTGACCTTGACCTTGAGCCGACATGGCTAACTCATAAGGTCTGCACATCGCCTTGATGAGGTGATCGTTTGACCCAAGTTTGATGAAAATCCTTCAAGGGGTTTAGGAGATATAGAGCGGACACAAAATGGAAGGTTCAAACCTTTGACCCTAAGTTTTGATCTTGACCTTGAGCCAGCATGACTGACTCATGAGTTCTGCACATCGTCTTGATGAGGTGATTATTTGACCCAAGTTTTATAAAATTCCTTCAAGGGGTTTAAGAGATATAGAGCGGACACAAAATGGAAGGCTCAAACATTTGACCTTGAGTTGTGACCTTGACCTTGAGCCGGCATGGCTTACTCATGGGTTCTGCACATCTTCTTGATGAGGTGATCATTTGACCCAAGTTTAATAAAATTCCTTCAAGGGGTTTCGGTGATATAGAGCGGACACAAAATGGCAGGCTCAAACCTTTGACCTTGAGTTGTGACATTGACCTTGAACCGATAAGGCTACTAGGTATCACATCGCTTTGAGTGATCATTGACCAAGTTTCATGAAAATCCTTAAGGGGTTTAGGAGATATGGACCGGACACAATTTTGTTACGGACGGAAGGACGGAAAGACGGAAGGACGGAAGGACGGACGCAGACCATTCCTATAATCCCTCCGCCACGGCGGGGGATTAATAACTTATGCGACTTATATATTTATATATATACACCTATGTCGGCCATCAATTTTTAAACTAGGTCAAAAACAAAATGCCCGTTAATTAAGCTGGAGGACCATTTATTTTATTAGCCAGGCTAGATGCCCACTACTACTACTACAGGTGGTCTGGACTCTCAGCTGTATCAACTGCTGGATATAAGCCTGGGACCAGCGCTCTATGTCACATACAATGAACTTGCTTCGTCTGCAATTGAAAATGATTTGTTAGTGAAACATGCGTACAATTTAAACATGTCTGAATAAGAACATCTTCGTTGTTGCTGATAACATTAAACCAGGTTTCACCCTTAAGAATGTTTTTCTTTCAATTTCCCGAGATAAACCTTCCTAATGTTTTGAAAGTAATTGCAACAAGCCAAAAGGTGTTCTCTAGTTTCATCTTCTTCATTGCATAATTTGCAGGTTGCAGGGACAGTGTTCTGGTTAAATCTAGCAGTGTTACTCTGGAGTATGTATGTTCCATTAAGCAATCTGGTTTTGATTTCTGCTCGTCTAATTTCATGTGGTCTAGATTTCGTGACCTTCCATAGGTTGTGCGGACTACTGACAGGATCCTTTTATACCTGAAGATACTTTGTAGATGACTTAAGTGCAAGTTCCTCATTCCATATGTTTCCCCAGTATATATTTATTGCTTTTCTGAATGTTGTTTTCCAATTATCTTAATTGGAACGTCGCGAAGTAATTCTTCTGGTGAAGGTAGATAGTATTTTGCAAAAATATATCTGACATTTGAAGAGAATGAATACCTATTAATATCTGACATGGCAAGTTGTCTTTTCAAGACTCCATATTCACCTGATTCTGGTAATCTTGCTATGTTTAGAAAAAGTGATAGTGTGTTACTGTCTATAGTCAGTTCAACCGGTTCACCTCCAAGCAGTGTGTAAACAGCGTCATTTGACGTTCTATCTCGCAACCCTTGAAGTTGGCGATAAATTTTTCTCTGGTAAATTTCTAGTTTCTGAAGGTTTGTTTTTGTTACAGTTTGTACTTCAATTCCGTATAAAAATCTAGGTGTAACATATGTCCTCCATATTTTATATGTTGCTTTTGGTGACATTCCTTGACGTGCATGTAGACCCGGTCCCAGAAGCGAATATACTGTCTTCTGTGCTGCATTTATCATAGTGTCTGTATCTATTGAAGTCTTGTTGTTTCTGTTTAGTCCTAAGTGTTTAATTGATGACACGCAAGATACTGATTGGCCATTTAGTGTAACGTTTGGTGATTGACTTCCACGAACAGCAAGTATTTCTGATTTCTCAGGATTTATCTTGACTAATTCTCTTTTTGTATTAAAATCTACTATGTCGAGCATGGATTGTAAGTCTGCAGTTGGTGTTTGACAGTAATGCTGTGTCATCTGCAAATGTAGGGACTGCTACTTTTACGTTCCCGATGAATGCATCTAATCCACTGTCTTGTATGGTGTTGAGCAAATGATTGTGATATATTTTCTAGAGTGTTGTGGACAATTGTGCCCCTTGCTTTGTACCTTGTTTCAGTTCACAGACAACTGACTTTCCCATTTGATTTTCACTGTTGACTGTCTGTACAGATTTCTTAGAAGTAGCCAAAAAATTCCTTGAACATCACTATGAAAAAGTTTATTGAATAAAATCTCGTGATTGACTCTGTCAAACGCCTTTGGAACATCAAGGGTTACAAAGAGTAGTGGTTGTCACTCCCCTGTGATATTCAAATGCTTCAGTAACGAGAAAAGCTGCATTCATAGAAGAACTCTGTTCAGTAAAGCCACGTTGTAATGGGTTTTCCTGATTATCAAAAATAGCGCCCAGTCTTTTCTTCAGAATAGATTCCAATATTTTTGCAAGGATGTCAGAGACTACAATTCCTCTATAGTTATTTGTTAAAAATTTGTCTTTTCCTTTTTTTATGTATTGGTGTTAATATTCCACATTTCCGAGAAGAAGGAACATCAAGTTCTTCAAAGATCATATTAATTATTTCAGTTAATGAAGGCACTATTTTATATTTTGCTAGTTTGAAATCTTCACTTGAAATACCGTTAACATCCGAAGCTTTTCCCGAGTTTAAGGATTCAATTGCTTTCAGTACATCAGGTTGTGACACTGGTTCTAAATGTATATAATCATCCTTAACATTTCTTTCAATAATAATATTTTGTTCTTCTGCTAGTCGTACTTTAACATTTTTGTTATATTAAGAGTTTACTTATTTACTAACATCTGTCCCGTCGATTGCAATCTATATTTCAAAACAAAATCTCAGCTAAGAATAAAGTAACTGCCATTTTAGGCACACATAGGCATAGATTTAAGATGCCATATTGCTTGTCAGATATAAGCTTATTATTGGCCATCAGTATTTTTTGATGTGTTAATTTCGATCAAGGACATAGGTCAACATCTCCATCGGTGTGCATTCATAGTCTGCTGCAGCAGCTAGTAAGTGTTTCAGTTATTGTATTCACCATCATGAGACGGAGTGTCAAGCGCAAGAACCAGGTCCCTGGGTCTAAGGTCAAGGTCTCACTAAGAGGCCAAAGGTCAGATTCAAGAATGACTTTGTCCGGAGTATTTCTTCTTCATGCATGCAGGGATTTTAATTTAACTCGGCACAATTGTATTGAAATAAACATGATCATTCACGTATGTAAGAAGAAAATAAAACAAATATTTCATAAATAACTAATTAAATTAAGAACAGAGAACTTGGAGAACGTGTCAGCAATATTCTTGTTAACAAAACAAACATATTTTATAAAATGAATATGAATAATGAAAATGTACCCTCTTTTCAGAAATTTTGATTTTTTACTCTGAGGAACAGAATTTGCCCTTTTAATTCGGCAACGATATTGGAATGGACGCGGCCACATTTTTCACGAATACTTTGATCATTTCGCGATGATTTGTCGCGAACCGCCGTGGTTTGGTTAAAATCTTTAACTTGTAACGTAAAAAATCCAGCACATTTAGGCAAAGTATGCCAGAGACCATGTTAGACGTATGGTATGTGATAATGCAGAAGTCATACAAAAATTAAAACGGAAAAGTAGATACTTCGGAAAACTTAAGTAAGGAAAAAATAGCTAGAGTCACGCATCAGAAAGAAGACCAAGTACATTTAATTATATAAATAAATTAAAATTGGGGACTGGGTAAAAAAGGGAAAGGAGAAAAGGGAGAAGGGTCAGTAAGAAGGGAGAGGCATAAAAATGTTCCTACTGTTATACCAGTTACTCTTCTACATGTTTTATTGCCAAATAAAATAGATATTTATTCAACAAAAAGTACCAGATCACAGGTTCACAAGGTGTATTTGTAAATTTAATGTTGGAGGAAAATGTTCTTGTTTAATTACATGCCAAATAATCAGCATTTTCTCTTACAAATGGATACCAGTGTTTCTTTTATGAGATTATGTGGTACAGTAGTAAAAAGGGTACAAAATGTAAAGTGCTAATAACCAAACACTTGTAAACTTTATGTACTATTTTAATGCAATCTCCGGAATTCTGACAACAAAAGTTGTAAGCAAAAAATCAACTGACCGGGTTATTTCAAAATGACACACTTAAAAAGTTATGCATTAAGGTTTTTCTTTAGTTTGGATCTTCATAATTAATTGTCGATAAAAAATAATCCTATTTTTGGTATTATATTATGCAGAATATATAATGATTAATATGTGCCAATGGCTTATGAGCGAAAGAGAATTTTATCACACTTAAGACTGTATCATTATAAAGTGTTTCGCCTGTAATTATCAAGACTTGTCTTTAGTAATGTTGACTCAACCCTTACCCTGCTAAATTTCTATAATGAACTTGTCCATTTTTCAATTTGGACAGCACCATGAACTGTTAAAAGGGGTTCTTAACAAAAAGATACTGACTGAATGGCGAACAGTGCAGACCTTGGACCAGATTGCACTGATGGTCAGGCTGAACTTGGCCTGCACTGGTCGCAAAGGCAGAATTACTTGCGGCCAACAGGCCAAGGATTAAAGTCGCAACCCTAACGACATGTTTGATTGTAGATCTACTCTTGTGAAGTACAAAACACGATTCGAAAGACAGCATAAACAACAAAACATTTTGGCATTGATGAATAATATGCACATTTTACATGGTCTTTTGGAAATATGTAATACAGATTTTCACTTATCGTTTTATTCCTAAATGTCGTTTATATATTACTCATCCAAAACTGTGAATGATATCAAAATATTTTAACTGAACTTCCTGTGATGGTCCACACATTGTCTGAAATTTTAATTTTAAACGCAAGGATTTAAACCAGGATTAAATTTTAGCTGTAAACTTGAAGATTTTGTTTTCAACAGATATTGTAAAAACAATCATTTGTTCCTTCTTTTACAAAGATAAATCAAAGAAAAGTCGCATTAGGCCTAAAGAAGTAAATAAACAAACCTGCAATTTTCTCGCAATTAATAGTTGGCACAATTATATATACAGCTAGCAACAGTTGGTCACGTAGTTCCATTGTTTAATAACCAGAACGGATAATTGAAATTCCACGAACTTCTATCACTAAAATTCATAATTCTATACATTAATATTACTTAGGTGCAGTCGCATGGTCGCGAACTGGCGCCAGTTGCTCGGAATTGATCGGATATCAATTTTATTGGTAGCCGATAACAGCCGGAGCATTTTGCGGGGGTGACGGAATAACATCGCGTGCTGCAGAGATTGTTTGAATGTCTCTACAGAAAAACATTAATAACCGTTTATCTATCATATGATTTATGCCTGATCGAGCTTATAATTGGGTAATTATAGCAAATAATCACTTCTGTAGCAATAAACGTT
Organism: Mercenaria mercenaria; assembly: GCF_021730395.1. Taxonomy (NCBI): domain Eukaryota; kingdom Metazoa; phylum Mollusca; class Bivalvia; order Venerida; family Veneridae; genus Mercenaria; species Mercenaria mercenaria. Next base: position 11,295,295 of record NC_069361.1, on the reverse strand, counting down.
CTAAATATGTCACAGCTTTGTCTGACACCGTTGAAATCAACTTTACCAGCCGGATTTAAAACATCGCTAAATATTTAACATGGAGTGATAAAGTGAACAATTCAGTAATCATAAAAGTGTCGTTTATACGTGAATATTTACATTCGCCATATTCTTTTCCATTGAAAATTATGACGGTCATTTTGTATGAACAGCAAAATAAAAGGCGCAAAAGTTACGACAACGCTAACCACTGTTCTGACGACGTCCGCGTATAGTCAAGGAAAACGTTCCTTAGATGACGTCGCATTATTCCATTTGATGAACAGAATGGCCGGGATGCCAATTTTAATGTTAAATGCAAGAAAATGTTTGCAATTTATAATAATCTTGTTTACAGATGGAAAGGAAATATAATGTAAGATTTAGTTTTAACCATATTCTATTGCTCGGTTATACATGCAAGTAGATACATAGAATTACAAAAATACAAAAGCAAATGGGTTGGGCAACAAGTTCTAACAACATTACATTAAGCCCTTCCCAGCAGTGAAAAATTACAGAAAAATACTAGAATGGCGACACAGAAATTGTTTACATGTATATGCAGTAATAATTAAATGTTATTTGTCATTTAATATTAGTTTGAAAGGTACATGTTTGAGAATGTGAACTAAAAAATGTACAATTTATAAAGTAAAATTACTGGTATACTGAAGCAAAGGTACTGAGATCCCTACCGGTCTCTATCCACGGCGTCGTGCCCAAGTTACTGAATTCCACCTGGTATTAATAGTGAGCTACAGGGTTTGTTGTTATAAGTACTCTGACCACTTAATTTGTGTTGTATTGAGATAAGTTCAATCATTCTGTATTAAAACGTTTTGTCAGTTTGATAAATTTTTGAACAGCTTCAAATCGTATCGTAGGTTTTCGCGGCCAGATAGTAGAAGGTTAATATTCAATGGATGATATGGTCTTGTTTCGCGGAATAGAGTAATTCTCTGTTCCTTAAAAAGCTTACAGTGGAAAAAATAATGTTCAGCGTTTTCAGTATTCGAACCACACTGATAGTAAGAATCTTCTCTTAGGTGATTTCTGAACAAGTCATCATTTAAATTACTGCATTTGTTTCTTAGACGAGCATGCAATACTGATAAGTTCCTTTGACCATAGAGAAAATGTTTTGGTACCTCTGTCGCTTTATATTTTTGTTTTAATTTTGATTTGAAAATATTTAAAGAAGGAGAAGTTCTTATTTCCGACTCGAGATTATTCCATAATTCAGTAGAAGACGGTAAAAAAGATGTATTAAACAACTGAGTACGCCTTGCTCATGTTGTATAATTGGTATTATTTCTCAAAGGATAATGGGTTGTCTCGGATATCATTGGTGGAAATATATTTGCTAAGTATTCAGGTGAAAGGCCATTTCTAGCTTTATAAACAACGACGAGCTTTTGTATTTTGCGTCTATCCGAAAGAGAAACCCAACCAATTTCCTTTATTAGACGTTCTGTAGAAACAGATCTAATTAAAACCAGTGACGATTCTGGCAGCCTCGTACTGTAGTTGCTCAATTGATTGTTTTTCATACGCGGTACATCCGTCCCAAACAATGGACGCATATTCTAATATAGGACGCATGTAAGATATATAAATCTGACATAAAGTAGACCGTTTTAATTTAAATTTTAATGCTCGCATTGAACTAAGGACTTTTGACGTTGATATGGTTATATTATTAATATGGTCATGCCATTTTAGATCATATGAAAGTGTTAGGCCTAAATGTTTATGATGTTGGACGAAATCAAGTGTAATATTATTAAACATGATCGAGGGTTTATTCTCTTGATTAGAGGAGAAAAACATTACTTCTGTCTTGTTAGGGTTAAAATTAACTAGCCATTGTTTCGACCACTTATTGATTTTTTCTAGATCGGTATTGAGATCAGCAATATCGTAAACGTATACGAGAAATAACAGAGGACCGAGGGTGGAGCCTTGGGGAACACCCGCTGATATACTTAGAACATTAGAACTTTCATTTCCAACAAAAACTGACTGCTTACGGTTTGAGAGATAATCTTTAATCCATCGAAGAAGTTCGTTATTTATGCCATATTGTTTTAATTTAAATATTAATCCTGAATGCCAAACTCTGTCAAATGCTTTAGATATATCGCAAAATACAATACACGTGAATTGTTTTTCTTCATAAGAGTCACTGATCTGGTGATAGATGTCGATTAGCTGATAGACTGTTGAATGGCTCGGAAGAAATCCGGATTGTAATGGATATATCAAATTGTTAGAGTACAAATGATTATATATGTGTTTGAACATAACTCTTTCCATTACTTTTCCTACGCAACTTATGAGAGAAATTGGTCTATAGTTTGAGGGAACGTTCGTATCACCCTTTTTAAAAAGAGGCATGACTTTAGCTAATTTCCATTTATTTGGGTAGAATCCTTCATGAAGAGATCGATTGAATAAAATACAAAGAGGATGACAAACACTATTTCGCGTTTCTTTTAATATTCGATGGCTTATTTCGTCTGGCCCTACAGCTTTATTCAAAATTAAGTTTGAAAGGATGTCTTTGATCTCTGTAGACTGAATAGTGAAATTAAGCATTTCACTATCGGTTTTAGGAATAAAGTTCGGCAGTTGCGTGTTAGATTCGTCTATAGTGGAGACTGAAGTAAAATATTCGTTTAAGCAATTAGCCTTTTCGTCATCTGACGAGTAACATAACTCGGTATCATTATTTTCTGCAATGAGAGTCGGTATACCTTTACAGTTGTTAATAGTGTCTTTAATAAGCATTTTTACAGTTTTCCAGTAAAATTTTGGATCATTTGATTTTGCATCTTCTAAGGAAAACTCAAGATTACTAAAAAATAATTCCTTTGCATGTTTCTTTAAATTATTCACTTTATTGCGTATGCGTTTGTACAAGTTCCAATCATTTATCGATTTAGTTCTAATTGCTTTTTTCTTTGCTCTATCTCTTTTTCTAGAAGTCCTGCGTATATCAGAATCGTACCAGGGTCTATCATGTTGACGGATTGTAACAAAACTTGTTGGTATACATTGTTTTACAAGGTTCATTAGTACAGTTGTAAATATTTCGCATGCTTCATCGACAGAATTAATATTTAAGAAAGACCAGTCAGTATTAAATATCAAATTGTTAAGTTCATCAAAATTAGCGCGTTTATAATTCCATACTCGGCGCTTATAAGTTGTAAAATTCGGTTTTTCAAAATTTATAAAAATATAGGGACCGTAATGGTCACTAATAACACTAGGAGTATGTAAAATTCCAAAGTTAAAAACGTGAATATTATTAGAAACTGCAATAGGATCTAGAAGCGTTGACGCATTTACAATAACATTTTTCAAGTCGTTTAATAAAAGAATATCTTTAAATTTGTGATTATTACTGTTCAGTTGGTCCTCGTTAATATCGCCAGCGATCACAATAGTATCGCAAAAATCTAATGCTTTTTCTATACATGTGTTAAACTTTGTCCAAAAATCTATATGGGCGCTCGGCTGTCTATAGACTGTGCAAATTAAAACTTTTTTATTCTTATGTTTCAGCTCGACCCAAATTGATTCTTGTAAATAATTCTCAAAAGTCGTATAATCGTTTTGAACGTAATACTTCAGATATGTAGATAAGGATCCCTCCAGAATGGCAAGAAACATCTTTCCGATAAAATGAGGAAAAGTGATCTAATTTTATATGTTCATTCGACACAGCGTGATCAAGATGCGTTTCTGTAAAGCAAAGCACGTCAAAATCTAACCAATTGTCTTTTATATATTCTATTTTGTTTCGTATACTTTTTATGTTTTGACTATATATGGATAAACAGTTTGACCCCGATTCATTATTAGGACCGGGATTTGTTTTCAACGTTCCCGCTGATGACCAGTAATAACATAATATTAGAAAAGGTTGCAAAATTAAGACACAATAAATCGCTCGCCGCAAACTGTACAATAGAAACGTGAATTGTATTTACACCAACGAAAGAATCGAAGAATTCATTACAAATACTTGAGTGTAAAAATGAAATAAGAAAATAGACAATCCTTAAACTCATCATTACCAACGGTATCAAGTGGCCTAACAATAGTATACTTAGGGGATATGAGTAAAATGTACTTGTCTTACTACAACCCTGCAGACCGTTATAAAATAAGCCTATCGCCACCCGCCAAGCAGTTACACAATTACCTATTTGGATAAAGAACACACACAATTAGTAGCATGGTAGGTGGCGGCAGGATTACATTTATGAAAGCATGGACTATAGCACAAAGACTCGAAACCAATGACCTAGTGACACGCCTGAATACAGATCTCAGTACATCAACACAATTTACAAACCAAACAAAAATGAAAAATGTGTACCTCATGATTGGTCTAACAGTACTGGAGAGTTACGTATTGGGCATGAAAAGCCTATTCTTACATTACAAAAGAGAACACACTATAGATAATATAATCCGAGCGTAAAAATAGATCCCGGTAATATTACTAATAGACATTTGCGAATTAATCCGATACCGAATCCGAGATTGTAATCCGACATTCATATTGTTTTTTGAGGGATAATCTCAAAACCTTTATGTGCTATAATTTAAATCAGTCAGAAATATCAGCAAAGTGTTTTTGTTTGTTTGTGCTGGGTTTAACGCCGTTTTTCAACAGTATTTCAGTCATGTAACGGCGGGCAGTTAACCTAACCAGTGTTCCTGGATTCTGTACCAGTACAAACCTGTTCTCCGCAAGTAACTGCCAACTTCCCCACATGAATTATCAGAGGTGGAGGACTAATGATTGCAGACACAATGTCGTTTATCAAATAGTCACGGAGAACATACGCCCCGCCCGAGGAACGAACTCGCGACCCAACGATCCGTAGACCGACGCTCTACCTACTGAGCTAACAGCAACGTGTTGGTCGATTTAATATGATGTTTTTAACTTGAATCTATTGTTTTTAGTAGTTAGAGCTAACAAAAAATTGTTGTTTCTTTTTCCGGTAACATGCTCAAAAATTTGGGCAGGTAGGTCGGTAATTTTGGTGTTTTTGATAATTTTCAATTGAGTTGGACCTTTCAGAAATTATTTTTGTTTTATAAAATGAATAAAAATAGGAGAGTGTGCCTTTAGAGCATCAGTAAGTTGAATTCTAACATCACTGACCATGTTCAAAGCATGTTAAATATTCTCAAGGGCCATAAAACATTTAGGTTAGATTAATTTGTGTAGGTCGGGAAACCAGAAGCACACATTTTTTCTAGGCCTCATAATGTTTGGTCATTATGAAATTTGGTTAACACTATTCTGTTAAGTGTTAAGGAAAAGCCACATGTCTCAGACGCTATGACCTATTATCCGTGGAAACAAAAAGGGCGGACAGTAGGCATCATTCCGTTCGTTATTAAGTGAGTTCATTGTTAAGTTTTAAATAAGAGATACATATTATCCGGATACCTTTGCAGTTCTGTGGGGCAAATAAAAGATGTTTCTTTTTTAACTCTTACGGATCTTTACGTCATTATATATATAAAAAATAATTTTCTAAATAGGTTCAATGAAGAATTTTGCAAAACACGAAAACGTGTTATAATTACATTCTTATTTCTTTCACAGATAATCCTGGACATATTAAGTTCACCTATCATGCCGTATTGGAGGTGTATCTGTGATTATGAGATGTCCATCGTACATCCGTCATCAGCCCCCTTACTTATTGTTATGAGCATCTTTTCCTTAATCAAAGAGTCAGATTTGTCCAGACATAACAGAAGAAATTATTGTACATGTTGTAGGTGCTCTTTCAATACATGAAATATTGGGTCATCTATGCAGAGTTGAGATGGCAAACGAAATAAAGAATTATTCTCCTTATTTACTCCCCTTTCAACACTTAGTCTACTTAAAAGCAATGTTACCTTCAACCAAATTTCATTAAGTCCTGAATGCAAATTACTTGTATAGAATATTCGAATCTTTCAGATTTTCTTATTATACATGGCTGTTGTGCATACATTTTTATTGGGTGGCCGTCAGATCATTGGCTATGTTAAACATGGCCTTGAGGGGAAAAATGGTTCCCATATAATTTATAACCATAACGGATTTTTTGAGAATCGCCTTTTACAAGACTGCTAAGCTGATTTAAATATGTTTCCATGGGAACGTTTCTTTTGTGAGTTTAAAGAATGTGACTGCCAGGGCGTGGAGCTGGGTTTCCTAAAACAGCAACAGAGTAAACTTCTGAGATCTTCTTTGACCCATTTCCCCACCCTAAAATCGCCGGAGCACAAGTAATTTGACATTTTTCTGTGTGAAAAATATAAATGTGAATTTTATCTCGCTCGCTACGCTCACATAAGTAATTTATTGTTTGTTCTGGATGATATATATAAAATATGCATTTTTCTTGCTTGCTACGCTCGCACCAAAATCTGACAAGTTTCCGTGAGCTCCTATAACGCTCTTTACCATTTCTACGTTAATAGCCCTTGGTAACCCTTCCACAAAAATGATTATGTGAAGTTTCAATCAAACGCCATTAATACTTTCCAAGTTATACTCTGGACAAACGTGTGACGGACTGACGGAAGGACGGACAAAGCGACAACAATATGCTCGCCCTTCAGGGAGCACAAAAATATATAATTAATAAAAAACTAGAATGTGCCTGTAGGACACAGGGTGTGCCCCCACTTGTATATTTGTCACAAATAAGCGGAAATTATTCAAATGTTTGCAGTCATAATGGGGTATAGCCTAAAAAAATATTTATGAAATGGATTCATTATTCTATACCATATACTTCTTGAGCTATGAGCATCACAAACAAAAAATCCACTATTTTGGCTATTTCAAGGGCCATAACTCTGTAATAAATGCTAAAATTCTCAAGAAGAATGCCAAATGTGCAAGGTCACATTATGATAAAGACTCAACTTCACTCAAGCAAGGTTTCATGAATTTACATTAAATACTTTTTGAGTGAGGTAAATAATTAGGTAAAAATGTGCATTTTTTTTACTATTTCAGGGGCCATAACTCTGGAAATAGGGGGCGGACCCAGATGAAAAATATGAGGTGCGCAAGTTCATATCATGATAAAGATTCATGCAAGGTTTCATCAATTTATATTAAATACTTTTTGAGCTAGGCGTGTCACAAGGTGAAAATGTGCATTTTTGACTATTTCAGGGGCCATAACTCTAGAAATAGGGGGCGGACCCAGATGAAAAATAAGAGGTGCGCAAGTTCATATCATGATTAAGACTCATGCAAGATTTCATGAATCTATAATCAAATACTTTTGAGCTAGGCGTGTCAAACGGTGAAAATGTGCATTTTTGACTATTTCAGGGGCCATAACTCTAAAAATAGGGGGCGGACCCAGATGAAAAATATGAGGTGCGCAAGTTCATACCATGATAAAGACTCATGCAAGGTTTCATCAATTTATATCAAACACTTTTTGAGCTAGGCGTGTCACAAGGTGAGAATGTGCATTTTTGACTATTTCAGGGGCCATAACTCTAGAAATAGGGGGCGGACCCAGATGAAAAATAGGAGGTGCGCAAGTTCATATCATGATTAAGACTCATGCAAGGTTTCATGAATCTATATCAAATACTTTTTGAGCTAGGCGTGTCAAAAGGTGAACATGTGCATTTTTGACTATTTCAGGGGCCATTACTCTAAAATTAGGGGGCGGAGCCAGACGAAAAATAGAAGGTGCGCAAGTTCATATCATGATAAAGACTCATGCAAGGTTTCATTAATTTATATCAAACACTTTTTGAGCTAGGCGTGTCACAAACTTCGTACGGACGCACGGACAAGAACAAATCTATATACCCCCACCACTCATGGGGGGCACAAAAAAAAACAGCTCAACCTTAGAATGTTAGTCAAAAACCATTTTTATCATTTGAACCACTAAATGTTTTGAGAAAGTCCCTACAGTATACCTGAAGTCAGATTCCGATTCGGCATCGGATTAATTCGCAAATGTCTAATAGCACGAAGTTTGCGTGATAACAATATGCTAATAACTAAAGGTATATTACCCTACTAAAAACATAATTTACTAACTGAGCAGTTATTTTAAGATTTACTTTGTTTCAATATTATGCAGATTGAATGTCAGTAGCTGTTGAAGTAATAAAGAAAAAAATAAGATTGTAGATGTATAATATTCATAAAACAAAGATGGTAGTAGTATAATAATAAAGTGTATTTCTTAATGAGACATTTAGAAATGTTTATAGCTGGTGAACTTCATGTTAGTATTACAAGGAATATGAAGTCGATTTTCAGTGACACATTAATAATCAATATTTGATCATCAACAATACAACTTAGGTTTACAAAATTAAAAGCGGAAAACACATTAAGGGGGAAAAAGATATATAACTTCATGTTAGTATTACAAGGAATATGAAGTCGATTTTGAGTGTCACATTAATTATCAATATTTGATCATCAACAATACAACTTAGGTTTACAAAATTAAAAGCGGAAAAACACATTAAGGGGGGAAAAGATATATATTATAAGGTATGTACCTTTAGTAAGTTATCCGTGATTAACAGAAAAGCTGACCTGTCGAATTTGACATACTTTTTTATACAATTACATATCGCTGTCAAATGAGGATATGAACTGAAAAAATTCGCATACAGCTCTAGAAACAAAAAATGGGAATATTTGTGTGGAAATATTTGATTTGGCGTAATTTACAAACTCTGTAAAAAAGAACAGTTAATATTGGATTTACAAAAACAACAACAAAGAAACAAACTGACATGCCGCAGGATAACACTTTATTGATTTTCAGGTAAGTGATCTTTTGATTACCAGGGGCGGTAACTTTTAATAAAAACCACTGTCATGTGTAAATATGTGGTAAGTTTCGTGGCTAAATGTAGGGTAAGAATGGTGGATAAAAAATGAATTTCTATCAAAAATGATTTACAGGAATTACGCAAATTAGATTTGTAAACTACCTCGCAATAACGTTGGTAATTTAGGACAGTCGTAACATTTTAAAGATTTATACAGTCAAGTTCGTCTAACACAGTACATCACATTTTCTTTAGTCTACACTGCCTTCGGTGCTTACAGCTGATGACATTGTAAATGGGTTGCCTTTGTCCCATGGATTTTGCATCATTGGATCAGTAGGATCTGGTAGTAGGTCATCAATGTCACTCATATTTTTTATAAATCGCACCTTCCTTGTTACTGGTTTTGTAGAGAATACGTTCATCACTGGTCCAAAAGCTGTCGATATTTTTATTTTTCCTAGCGAATTCGAGCTGCTGAACAAGGACTTGCCTTTTCCGTGTCAGATCCTCTGTAACAAATACCTTGAATGTGTCAGATTTATGACCTTTCAACTGCGATTTTTTCATATATACCATGATTTTAGTTTTCCAGCCCTTAAACTAACATATAATCTGTGCATATCCGTCACGTACTGGCCCAATGGTGTGTGAACGTTCAATGTCTTCTACACTTAGTGGCGGTTTTAAATTCATCTTGTTATTACAAATGTTTAAAACAATTTGATAGGTGTCTAACTGATTTTTTCTGTCAGCTTGTTTAGGTTGTGTTGAATCGCTGCTGTAATTCGAAACTGGCAGTTTAGCAGCATCATTTGAGCAATGGAGATCTGGTGAATTTATGGGTACCCGGTGAAAACGGAGAGATGTTCTCCTGCCATACTGCTCTAAGTCATCTAAACTTTTTTCAAGTGAATCTATGCGCTCCTCTGCCTCTCTAAGATGCATTTTTACTTTACGATTTTCTTCACGCACTTCTTGAACAGACTGTTTTTGTTCATCCAACTTCTTATTCAAACTAGATAGACCTTTGCTTTGTGCATCTACTTTATCATTTATCGGTCGAAGCATAGATTCAAACACAACAGTTAATAATGGCACTAATGCTGCTGAAATTGCTTCCATTACCTCCTTATTAGTTATACTAATTTGTTTTAGCTCGATTGTGATGGAAGCTTCAAGCTTATTGTAACCACTCTCGAGTCCGCTTCCTGGAAAAACCAGTACTGGTGTCATATGAGAAGTCATGGTCGTGACCCCAGTGGGGCTCGAACCCATGACCCCTGGATTGAGCGGCCGACACCTTAACCACTAGACCACCGCTCCCCTTTTTACCTCCTTATTGCAAATAGCAGACTTGACAAGGTCACTCATGTTTATATCATTACCTTGGAGACTATCCTTTGGATGAACGTTTGATTCTGTCGTCACATCAGGAGAAAATAACTCTTTCCGGCGGGTGGGGTTAGGTGAATTTACATGGTCACCTTGGGGTCCATCGGACGGGCTAATTAATTCACTAATTCGACGTTTTTTACTCACTTCTGGCGTTTTAAAATCCCTGTTATCCTTGTTATATGCCATTGTTCCTAACAAATTAAGTGTTCACTGTAAATATGCTAAATATAATGTAAATGTAAGAAATGAATATTTTTTCCGGAATTCATGCAAAATGAAAGACCAGATAGGATCGTCAAATTAAATATGAATAGCTAGCGCGATTCATGGATTTGCCGATCCTGTTCTGTCGTTCATTTCGCATGAACACCGAAAAATATATTTCATTTCTTAAATATTTACATTCGCCCTATTCTTTCCATTGAAAATTATGACGTTCATTTTGTATGCACAGCAAAATGAAAGGCGCCAATGTTACGACAATGCTGCTAAGTGATAACGTGTCGCTGTTTTAACGACATATTCGTATAGCCTGGGAGAACGTTTCTTACACGACGTCGCAATTGTTCTGCCAGTCTGGTGACAGAATGACCGGGAAGATGATTATAATGTTAAATGCAACAAAATGTGTGCAATTATAATATAACTTTGTTTACAAATGAAAAAAATATGTAAATATAATTCTTATGTGACTAGCAAAGTTTTAATGATCACAACGATATATGTTGACGACGTGATATTTAGCGCCATGTACGCATCGAGAAATAGCGCTTTCAAATTTGATCAAATATTTTACTTAAAAACATGTTTAAAACGAGATATGACATAGCATTACTGACTAAATTAATTTACACAAACCCAGAGTTGGTTATTAGCTGGGAAAAATAATTCGCCATCATTTGTGCCCTAATGGAACTATTCCGCAAGACTTATTACCATTTCCGGTCCTTGTGTGTATAAACAAAGGCGCGTGACGACCTACCTCTTTGCGCCATACATGCACCATTGAACAGTTCTATGATATTTTATCTAAATTTTACTATAAAAGATATATTAGAATCGAAATAATTTATAGCCAAACCGTGTTTGAACACTATTTATACACTCGGGCAGTTATGTGTTGTAATTATTACGTCCGACGTATAACTGCCCATCGTGTATAAATAGTGTTAAAACACGGTTTTGCTATAAATTATTTCTTAAGTTCGTGCGAAATGAACGCCAGAATTGAATTGGCTTTTCATGATTCGCGCTTGTGCAAACATTAATAATTAAAGATAATTTTTTTTATATAAAAAGCAGACGTCACTACATGGAAGCAATGACATTCTACATATTACTCTTTATATCATAACTGGTGGTTAAGCTAAATGTTAGATGACACATTTTTTTCAGATAAGAGTACATAATCATTTCCTATTTACATTAACAAAATATACAAACATCAAGATCGCAGATATAACCAAAGCAATTTGCGGAAACAGAGAATTAGGTATTGTCAAGCTGAATATTTAATTGGTTTGGTAAGAGAACTCTAATTGCAAATTGATATTACCTGGCCTTTATGGAAACGAGACGCGATGGTTTTGTACTTTTGAAGATTCTGTATTTAACTGTTTGTATGTCAGGTTATTAACCACTAATAGGATTTTCTAGCAAATATGCCATTAATAAACAATGCTATATGATTCTATATACGTAGGCTGCTGCAAGATGCAGCAAAAGGAAACTCCGCGCCAAACAAAGCAGTGTACGTAGTCCTGATAGAACAGGAGATGATATAACAATACTGGTGTCTTTGTTGTAGACCTTAGGAAAACAGACAGTCTGATGGAGTTTCATGAACGTTGGAGTAAAAACATGGCCTTTGTAGTGTGAGCTGAATTTTTATTGTTGTTTTTATTGACCTATTTATTGACTGATTATGACCAATATGCGAAATGAAATTGACCTCCAAGTTTCGGTATATGGAATGAAATGTATTGCACTTAAATTCAGACTTACGTAGTTGTTCATCCGAAATGACTGAGTTCCAAACTTAGCTCAGATGTTATCAAGACCATTATTCTGATAAATGTCTAATCGGGAATGTGGGCTCTATATGACACTTTCAAGTTAAATGACGAGGAAGGACTAAGATGTACAATGAATGAAACACAACAAACATCATTTTATCCCGCCTAGGGGCGTGAAACTCACAGTTTAAAAGGAACAAGAAAATTATAACCAAAGTGTTATATGTTGACGACTACGTTGGTGTATTTACTTAGTGGGAACTGTTGTTGTTGTTTTCTTCACATCCTCCTTCGGAAAACAGCTTCTGAATACGCAGCAATGAATATTGACTAAACAGGTCACTACTATAAACACCATTACCACTATATACAATCATATACTGATCAACTGGTATTTTGGAAGGACAAACAGTCAATTTTGTGCAATCAGCCACCTCTCAAGAAAGACCATTGTTCTGATATTGCTAAAGGTCAGACTCAGCCTATTGAGATAATAGAGCAAGGATACTTTAAAATGCAAGTCACCTTGGTTCAAAGGTCAGTTTTTTCCCTTATTGTTAGGTGACATTTGTAAAACCTTTGACTATAATTATGCACATCTGACATTAAACACATAATGAAAAAATTCAAAATATGAAACTATATATAATACACTGTTTATAAATGTTTTGTTCCAGACGTACGTACTGTGTAATAAGTTTGGTATATTAAAAATAAAAATTTGAAATTTTGCAAATCGGAAGGAAAAAGTTCTTATTTACGACATACACAGCACACTACACTCACATAACATCAATTGTAATTATTGATACTATTCATATTTCGTCTGCTGTCATTAAATATTCATGATCTACAGCACAAATGAATGACTGTAACTTTTAGACGCGTATGTAAGGGGAGGGTAGAGAGACAAACAGATTTGGATCAGTCTCCCGGGAGCTTCCAGTTGTAATGGGTCGGGATTGTTTTGGACAGAGAAGCTGGAATATAGATACAACAAGATTCCAGTATAAATCCTGTGAAAAGATCCTTTGGAAACTATAGAACGCAACCAAGCAGCGGTTTGACTGAGTCTGTTCATGATAGGTTATGAAATGTGCAACAAAACAACGCCTCCTAGCACTGGCTTAAGCGGAATTCTATTACAGAAAATTACAACAATCAGGGGAGACTTTTTTAAGCCGCCATACGGCACTTACTGACTGCTGTTGCGATAGTTAATAAGATTTATGAATAGAAGTCTTACAATTTATATGATAAGAAGTTGCACATGGGCAAAAACAGCGTTTGAAAATATATGAAAAACAACGTTCATTATCACATCACTGAAGTTTCTAATATGAATGTTCGTATAGATGATCAACAAATTAAACTTCAAACCATATACTGGATTTCTAAACTGCATAAACAACAATATAAGGCTCGTTTCATCGCTAATTCAAGCTATTCCAAAACTATCCATAGTACATTTCTAAACTGCATAAACAACAATATAAGGCTCGTTTCATCGCTAATTCAAGCTATTCCAAAACTATCCATAGTACCCGTTGTATTGTTCGGTAGAGCGTGGGGTTGTATTGAGGACTTTGATGTCAATAAAGACAGATACGAAACTGTTCGATTTGATCCTGTAATATAGCATTCCTACACACAAATATAATCAATAATGAACAAGGTACATACAATTTCATCAATGACAGATACAATTCATTGAAACTCATATGAATGTACAAATTATTACGTTTACCTGTAGTTATATAATTGTATCATTACAAATAATGAATTTTGTTTTGTTTTGACACAAAATAGTATTATTTACGTTTCTGAAAAATGACGGTGAAAGCGGACAGTGGTGTGCTTAGTTACTGAGGAGTACAACAGTTAATCAAACAGAAGGGCATAAGTGACAAAGTGACTATGGCACTAAATACGACTTCATACTTATATTAGTGTACTATTTAGAATACAGTGTTTCTGCTATAACTCGGGCTATTTTTTAACTACAAACTATTAACATGTTGAAATATTTATTTGACACATAGACCAGCTAAACATAAACATTCTTACAAGGGCCATGATATACAAATCCACCCTTTCACATAATGATTCTATAGTCGAGCGCCATTAGACATGTTAAAATAAAGCAAAGAAGTGTAAAGAACTCTCAATACAGTTAAAGACAAACGGATAGTTTCAGGAGAGCCTAAAAACTTAGATGGTGTAACCCGTCAACAAATCACATCATTCATACGCTTTTAAGACCCTTAGCTCAATGTGGGGAGCGCCGATCTACGGAAAGCGGGGTCGTGAGTTCGATCCTTGGATGGGCCGTATGTTCTTCGTGACGATTTGATAAAAGACATTGTGTCTAAACTCATTCGTCATCCACCTTAGATTCATCTTGGGAAGTTGGCACTTACTTGCGGAGAACAGGTTTGTGCTGGTACAGAATCCAGGAATAAATGCCCGCTGAAATACTGTTGAAAAACGGCGTTAAACCCAAAACAAACATTGTTTTTCAACAAGACGGGAATAATGACTTTGAAATCTTTAATTTGTGTAAAATAGACACGTGTCCAGCTTCCATATGCACCGGCCATATTTCACAACTTTCAAAAGTCTTCACGTCAAGAAATATTTTCGTTCTGCAAATCGATTGTTGTAGATAAAAAGTATCACCATTTTCTGAGTGAAACTTCATTGCCCGTTTGTTGAAATAAGGTGGAAAATTTGTTACAGTAAGCAAATAATTCAACTCACCTTCTTTCTTTTTCGTAATGTTCTGGTCATTAGAGCCACCTCAGAATTACCATTGGCTCTTTTTTCAAATCACTTCGCAAAGAGGCGGAGCCAATGTTGACAGGCCGATAGTATTATCAATTAGACCACTGGGCATTTAGATTGTTTTGTTTGTTTGTTTTGGGTTTAACGCCGTTTTTCAACAGTATTTCAGTCATGTAACGGCGGGCAGTTAACCTAACCAGTGTTCCTGGGTTCTGTACCAGTACAAACCTGTTCTCCGCAAGTAACTGCCAACTTCCCCACATGAATTATCAGAAGTGGAGGACTAATGATTTCAGACACAATGTCGTTTATCAAATAGTCACGGACAACATACGCCCCGCCCGAGGATCGAACTCGCGACCCCGCGATCCGTAGACCAACGCTCTTACCTACTGAGCTAAGCGGGCGGGCTGCATTTAGATTGTATTGTCTTCTAATTGTTGAATGTGTAGTACATAGCGTTTATTACATTTATGCGATGTTTACAATGACGTTCGGTTGGTTAACAGTGGCAATAACCATTCTATGGCGCCAGTCCCATAGAAGTCAATAAAACAGTTTTTGATGAACTTTTGTCATTTTTTAGCCGTAGAGTTATTTTCCATTAGCTTTGATCCCGTAGGAAATTCATAAGAACATTAATGTGGGCATGCTCTTAAGTAGTGTATGAAGTAGCTATTAATACCAGCCAAGACATTCATAAGGGGAATCTGATTGAAACACAAAGAACATTTCGAACTGTTTATGAACTTTTGAGATAACTTAACAATATGATGAAAAGCTTTATATCTTTTGGGTTTTGAGCACTATTTCAGAATATTGCGGGAAACATTTTTAAGAAAACAATATATCTGTGTCTTTATAACTTTTGACTTACATTTTAGTGTGACAAACTAAACATCTGGCTAAGTAGTTTAAAGTTATATGTATTTTAAAGTTAATTAAATAACATTTAATAAAGCGACAGGAACAATCCTATGATTGTAACAGTAACAGTAAATGATATCAGTAATTGCCAATGAATTGGATATACTAAATGCTTTGTACCGTCTTAACATTTTTGTTAAACTGTGCCGTCCTATTGGAAAACGGGCAGAAGCAGTCAGAGAGGCCGCTCGGGTCTATAATGGTGGAGGCGTTGAACATCCACTAATTCTTATAAAGGCAGCTTCATCGACAAATTTCTCTAACATCTCGTATGTAGCTATCTGTAAAATACAATATAATTAGGCTAAGGAAAATATTTTAAACAACATCAAAGATAGTACTTTGCACTGTGATGACAAGTATCTATATACTCCTATACGCAGTCGCAAAAGGATTGTCTCGACGTAACATAGAAAATAAACTCTAACATGACTCGATTTGATTACCAGTTAAACAAAGAAGGAAATCAAGCTCTGTATATTCTGTGATAAACAACGGTTGACGCGCGGACCGATAAGAAAGCATTATGACGTCAATTATGACGTCAGATTGCCGCATGACGTCCGATACATTACTCCTCGGGTAAATGAAGTCCAGCATAATATTTATTAAAATATGTCAATGGGCATGTCAGGATGAACAAAATCAAGGCCTTCTTGTGATTTATCGTCTATTTACCACGGTTCATCATTCAGATGCTTCAGTATTTAACCACTCGGGCTAACGCCTTCGTGGTTCAATTCCTATGCATCTGAACTCTGAACCGTGGTAAATTAGATGATAAAACACTCGAAGGCCTTGATTATTTGTTAAGTATAAACGCGTGGGTTGGGGATAATATAAAAGATATGCAATATATCCCTTTTGTTCGTCTGCTCTGCATTTTCTCTTATCGCCACCTATTATAACGTCAATGTCCTTTAAAATTTATTATTTAGTTTCAGAGTTATTATCAGATAATATATCTCTGAAGGATAAATCGTACATTATGGATCGACAGCATTATATACCCCTTTTCCGCCTCCGCTGCAGGAGACAAAATGACATGAGATAGAGCTTTTGTCACACGATTTGTCAATGTTGTCTCGACAACTACTTTACTGTGATAATGCAATGCATTTGAGGCTTTGCTGTTACGAAAGAAAATTTGTCATCCGTTTCTTTTAAATATCAAGTAAGTACTCTACAAACGGCAATATCTAATACATATTATTCTTAATTCGTTTCTTTGTCTGTATACATTCTGCTTTTCTATCTGTTAATATTGTCTAAGTAAACATAATATATATTTCTTAGTACACATTCTTTAACAGATAAAATCTGCATCATCAAATTTAGATAAAAATTGGTATGACTTATTTGGTTGCAAATATACATAGGGTATATTTGTTTGTATTTGTGTAAGATCGAAATATATTTCAGGGAGTGAACACTATAATGCAATATTTTCACGAGTGGCGCAGCCAAGAGTGTGAAAATGTAAATAATGGCGTTCACGAGTTCTATTACGTTTAATGATTTCTTTTACATTTTAATATGAAAGAATGTGTGTGTGTTTTATATATATATATATATATATATATATATAAATATAGATTATTATATATATATTATAGTATAATAGAATATATTATATATATAATTATATATATATATATATATATATATATATATATATATATATATATATGATCATGTTAGTATTTTTATACATCTATGTCTTTACTGAAGTATATTTTTCAAGGAATTTTCTATTATTATGATTCATATTCTTTCGCATTCAATTGTAGCTCCGTACCAGTGAAAAGTAAATATGATATTTTCACTGTTTGAAACAGTGAAAAGTGAAAATATCAATTTTATTTCCCTGATAAATTTCAGTCATTTATTTCCGCCTCCGCATAGTTTCGAACTTCATTTCATAAAAGCAAAAATTCTGGGCTACCTTGTTTTTGCCCTCAGCTAATCCACTTTCAAACTAAGTCTACATTTATTTGGAAAATGTATGGCGTCTAGACTGTTACATGGTTTTTGTACGATATGATATAGTAACCTAGATGTTTTTACTTACCAAACTCTTCTGAGATTTCATTACTATAAATAGTGTAAAAATGTAAAAGGTTCGTGAAGACAGGGCAAAATGTATGTAATTCGATTCAAATTCGATTTAACAGTTGTTTCAGTGTGAATTGATAGCTAAGTGCACCAACTTACTACATATTCTTCCGTTTTTTCTTCTCTCCACGTAAGAAGAAGTATTTGATATTTAAAAA
Source organism: Mercenaria mercenaria (assembly GCF_021730395.1). Taxonomy (NCBI): domain Eukaryota; kingdom Metazoa; phylum Mollusca; class Bivalvia; order Venerida; family Veneridae; genus Mercenaria; species Mercenaria mercenaria. The sequence goes on along the minus strand of NC_069361.1, from coordinate 11,277,012 downwards.
ATGACCATCTGAAAATATCAGAAGCAAGATCGACAACTCCTGTATGGATTTTTTTCATTGATTTTACGTTTTTTACCAGGATTTAAAGTCTATCACAAAATTCTCAGGTTTTATATTGACATTTGGCTACACGTTGATCCATTGATTTTGTGAGTCATTATTTTGAAGGCAGATTTGAATGAAGCAGTGTGTGTTTTCTGGAGCAAAACGACAAAGTCTTTTACCAGTTTTTTCCTCTCAGTGACAGACAGTCGTCTTAGCAAAGCTTTGCACCATAAGGATGGTCAAACTATATTAAACGCAGAAACGAGTGTGTTGGAAATAAGGAAAATGCCCAAGTTTCTTTTATCTTAAGAAGGGTGTATGTACGTTTAAATGCCTATTAACTCTAGAGGTGATCAGAAAATGTCTGAATAGTCATTTTGAAGCAAACATTACTTGCCTGGACATAAAACTTAGCATGAAGTGGAGCTGAACAAGCCTTGTTTTCTAACATTTTATTTTAAAGAATTGCTCATTTTTTAAGAAGTTTAGTTTAATTAATTGTTCTATTCTATCTTTTGATAATCAGCAAAATGGCCATAAGCATATTAAGACCACGTAAGAAGCACACGAAAGGCATGAAATAGTAAGAGTTAGTTAAATGTTGGACAGACTGAACAGATCTTGATGTAACTTGCTACAAATAGACCGGATTGTGTACAGCAGATAGCTATGAGTTGTGCTATTTTACGTTTCAGAGGAAATATCTATATATTTTTCTGACTTCCTGTTATAGAAGCTGTTTCTACACTAATATGAATATATTCGGTTAATGTGGTGGTGTATTTTAGTGCTTTGTCTTTCAATTAAAGACATGAAACAATATTCTATTATGTCATCTCCAGAGTGCGACTGTTTGTCTACAAGACATACATAATTCTACATCAGTACCAGCTGGTTCGCATTACACAGATTCCCTCATGTTATTCTAGTCATTGTACTTCGTATTTGTTCCCTAATATTGACAAGTTTTCTTGCCCCAAAAAGCAAGTTTCAAGAATTTAAGTGAAGTAAAGTCAGTGGCATTGCCAGGCTCTTCACTAGACGGAATAACTGCGACGTCATCTTAGGAACGTTCTCACGCGGACGTCGTAAAATCGCTTAGTAGAATTGTTGTAACTTTGGTGACAGTGAACGTCATAGATTTAAATGGAAAAAGAATAGGGCGAATGTAAATGTTGGCAAATTTAAAATGAGACAGTCGAAAAAAACACTGACAAATGAAATAAACTCTTTTTGGTGATGTTTCTTGTATCAAAACTCAACAGGAAAATTGTCGAGAAATAGTACGTCTGTAATCGATATACAGAAATAAATTCCGCCATCCCAATACGCCATAAGCAGATTTTAGACATTATGATTTATCTATTTTTGTCCTGTTTATTTCTATAACCTTTTAAAACTGTTTTTCTTATGTAAATGGTAGAATAGTATACGGAGTCAGAAGTTTATGATATAAGTGCTCTTCGGGCAAGGTTTTGTTACAAAATGTCTTAAATATAATTTTTTAGAAACTTAATGATTAGATATATTTGGTCGGTTGGCCAGTTTCTATAAAAAGAAAAAAACATTTTTAACTGGAAATGTTTCTTCCTTTTAGCAATATGATAAATTTTCCATGTGATGCCATGATCCTGTCAATTAATTTTATTTTCATGCGTGACCTTGAGAAGCCTATTATGAAAATGTATGTATATTTAACAATAAACTTTCTGATTTGTTCTGTTAAATTAAGAAATAAAAATATTATCTCGGAGTTAATGTAAAATGATGGACAGAATATGATTGGTAAATACATGAAATGCGCTAGTACGCGTTATTCATAATTACTGCAATTTGCCGGTCATCTTCTGTCGTAAAATGTATAAGTTCTTTTCTTGTTTTTATGTCATATCTCCTTTCCATTTGAAAACATGTTCCTCTTTTAAACTGTGAACTTCAATACAAATATAGTTGAATTTTACATCGGAATCTGCGTCTCCATTATTCTGATGACCAGACAGAGCAACTCCGACTTAAGGATGACAAGCGACGTTGTAAAAACGCGGCAGTTGTTGCTTTCTTTTTGCAGGTTATTTACAATCGTATTATATTTAAAACGTGCACTTTGCACGAATTCCTTTAAACATGTCAACTTATGTCACACAAAACGTTGAGGTAAACTTTTATATTCAGTTTGGTCCTAAACTATAGAAGTGTTTTGACATATGAATATATCATACCGAAATCCACTGTGAATGCATTAATGCAGATGTAAAATCCGTGATTAAGAGAAAGACTTGTGTAGCATTATTAATAAAACATAATTCTATGACTGGTCAGATCGGTGTCAGTAGCCTGTGACCGGACGGGGTATCATGTAAGGCCTCTGCAGATATATTAGAGATGCCGCACGAAACAGCTGGGCATTGTGTCACTGCTGCAAGCAATGACTGGTTTAAAAAAAAAAAAAAGCCTCTGAATTGGAACACACGCACCCGTACTTGACCAATATTGCATTAGCCGCCTTTTAAAAACCGCCATATTATGTAAGACACTTCCATCTGCAACATCCACTTTAAGCAAAACCTTTCGCCATTGGCACAGCATATCTCTTACTATCTGACATTCAATTAGATAAGAAATGGGTATCAAGCTGTTAATCGATCTTGAAGGTCATTTCGTTAAACTACTCTAATAGTATATGGTGATTTCTGTCAAAGCCGTATATACAACGCTTGCATACATACATTTTGGTCGAATTTCAGGCTGCCATATTGAAAATGGTGGTCGTCGATGTTTAGATAAATAGCTTGCGCAGCCAAATAAAGTACTCTTTTTATTTAATTTGCTTTGATTGCGCGATTTAATACTATGTATAGCAATTATGGCACAATACAGAGAAAAAAAAATGTATCAAAATGCGTTGCAGCAATTTATTTAATATGTAATAAAACATATGAAAATAGAGCAATATTTCTTCAAACAAAGAAAGACTATAAATATTGCTTACGCAAAGCGAAGCATTTGTTCAATGTGAAAAGGTGTTCTGAAGTGAACCCGCAAGGAAAAATAAACCGAAATAAGTCTGGAAATTATTCAAAAGTTAAATGCAGTCAAATAGCTCTAAGGTGTCAACTGGAAAATTCTTCGACTATTTTCAGACATTATTATCAGAAACGGATTAGAGGAGAGAAAATACAGAAGTTCTAGAATATATACGTGCGTCCGAAGAAAATGCGTTATCAGAAACAAAGTCTGTCACATTTGAAGAATTAGATTATCCGATAACTTAGGAAGAAATACAGGCTTCAGAAAAAAGAGCGAACAACTATATGGATATTTAGATATATTTAATCGGAGCCCAATAACAACAGCAGTTCACTATTACAAAATCTCAGTAGAAGATTCTTTCCTGGATTAAGAGGGCACTCAAATGCAGTTTGTAATAAACCTATGCCTACGAAATCAACTTTTTATCAAGACTTTTTCATTGGGAAAAAGTGAGATAACATGTCTAGGATATTCATTCACGCCCTATTTCTTCCAAGAAAGTAATAGCTGATAATAGATCACTCATATAGTTTTGACGGGGGGCGTTGTTGCTAAGAAATGTGGTTCATCCCTTTTGTTTACTCTTTCAACAAAACCATGCTATCTTGGGAGAATAAGTAGAGCAAAACTATCTTGATCCACTACGGATGTTTTATCTGCTCTATATCTTTCATCTTGCATATCTGAATATACGAAGAAATAAACAATAATATTAATGCAAAATTTGTGAAATGGAATAGAAAAAAAGAGTGTCACTGTCTTTAGAGTTAAAAAAAAGAGAGAAAACAATGAACATTCTACTTGAAACATATTACACGGAACGAATAATTATTTGTTCATCTCTTTGTAAGCGGATTGCGGCGGCTCGTCGTCGTGAAATTGTTGGTTTATAACAACAAAATTAACTCTTATAAAACAGACACGCACTTAAAATACTGAATATGCAACATTAACGTTTAATGGTGCCATTTGAAAATCCTGAGTATTCTATTTGTTGTATTTGTAACGAAGCTAACTAGCAATGAGCTCTGCATTCATTATGACCGTCTTACCATATCTGGAAAGAGTACTATAAAATTAAATTAAAAACAAAAATCTCTTACTGGTTCGAGTCGTAAATTCGGCCAGGTCGTAAATATTCGGCCACCCACTTTAAAGCTTTTTTTTCGAGCCAGATGCTTGAGAACGCATCTGTGTCATCACAAGCACTTGCGTTAGCAACAAAGTTGGCAAAAAACAACTAGTTGAGGTGTGTAGAAAAAAAGTTGTCCTTCCCTAAAGTTGTGTACTCTAAATAGCAAATATTTTGTCTCGCGGGTCGCGTGACGTCATTGCACACGCTCGTTTATGCTGAGGCCCGGCAAGGGTTAATTCAAATCTAAACTTTATAACACAAAAAGAACATGCGCTAACTAGCATAAAACGCGTTAAAACCAAGAACATGAATATATTGTCCCTCAACGTCATTGAATTTCCATGTCTACGTTGTTTTTTCACGTTGACGTCATTTCCTTTTGAATTATCCGTTTTGGGGCCGTAATACCTTTATGCTTTGTCACGGAACGCGCATATATAAAAAGGTGTTGTAATAGCACGTGAGCGAGAGATTCTCTTTACTCTCCTGTTGAAACACCCCCGAAAAGTGACAAGAACAGCAGTTTTATGCTAGAATGTGTGATAATCAGTGACGTAAAAATTAATCTACGTCATGCTGGTGTGAGAAGGATGACAGGCGCTTTTTAAATCTCTGTTTTTGTTTGTTTGTTTTGGGTTTAACGCCGTTTTTCAACAGTATTTCAGTTATGTAACGGCGGGCAGTTAACCTAACCAGTGTTCCTGGATTCTGTACCAGTACAAACCTGTTCTCCGCAAGTAACTGCCAACTTCCCCGCATGAATCAGAGGTGGAGGACTAATGATTTCAGACACAATGTCGTTTATCAAATAGTCATGGAGAACACACGCCCCGCCCGAGGATCGAACTCGCGACCCCGCGATCCGTAGACCGACGCTCTACCTACTGAGCTAAGCGGGCGGGCTGAAATCTCTGTTGGCAAATATTTCCCACGAGGTATGCTATTGAAAATTGATTGCAGTTTGTTGAAAAAAGAACAATTTTGGCTGTAGCATCGATTTATTTCCAAGAAAATGTTGAAAATACAACCAACTTTATGTTTAAAAAGTGGCCGAATATTTACAACCTCTATAAGGTAAAATGTGGAGGCTAAACCTGTATGTTATTTTAAGCGCGGTTGTATTGTTTACCATACTGTAAACGGCCGTTAATGATAACAATCAATGTTGCTTGTATCAAAGCACATATGGTAGAAATTTTGTACAAATCAATTGTAAAACGAAAGAAATATTTATGAAAAACCGCAAAAAGTGGCCGAAATTACGACTCGAACCAGTATTAATTTAGAAATATTACAATAATGTGACTTATTATTTTTTGTTGGGTTTAACGTCGCACCCGACACAATTATAAGTCATATGGTTACTTTCCAGCTTTGATAGAGGAGGAAGAGCCCAGGGGCCCCTCTATTTATTCAAATCTTGAAAATATTTCATTTCATCGATGGATCGTGTATAATAGGTTAGCAGTCATAAGCAAGACGCAGAATCATCAGCCGTTATATTGTGAGGTAACAACGACAGATTATATCATCATTAGCGCCCGACCTAACAGGCTATAGGCCAGAACTACGAGGTATTTTCCTCCATAGGGCATTTTCTACACTGCAAGTATTTGAAAGCCCAATGTATGTAAAGCATATTCCTGCTTTCTAAGATCTGGACATATATGCGTTACGGAAATACAGTTGTTACAATACGTTTCCAATACAAACTTTATAAAACTTTATTATCTTATAGGAACAAATGATATCAATTTCTGTGACATTCATAGTGAACATTTTATCATAATCTAAAAGGCTGACCTATCACACATATGTATGCGTCATATTTATTCCAGTTTATCATGCCTTTCCTAGAATATAACTATACGATCTACGTAAATTCTAAAATTCCGAAATTAAACAGATATCAGTTTGCGTCAACTACATATTGTTATTTATTATTATATGCAGAAAAATAAAAAGATTAGTAAGTAATACAACAAACCTCATATAAGAAATATCATTCACTTCCGTCCGCTACATGTAACAGTACTTATTGTACATACGTTATTTCATGTAATAATTATAATATTGAATAATAGTTACCTATATATGTTTGAAACTTACTAATTAATTATTTTATATTAGCATACCATGAGTAGTCTAAGTACGCAATAGTTACTACTAGGTTTTCATAAGTTCATGTAAGTAATATACGCTACTACGTTACTAATTTATATTTCAAAATGATACTACATGAACTCGAATATTTCATTCCAGTGTTTGTTAAATCGGGTTATTAATTTTGTTAATGAAGCTGAAGACCATGTAACATATTTTCAACAAAATATTTCAGAATGGGTCAGCTGTGTGTTTTTTTCTGAGCTTTTAATAATCTTGCTCAAATTATTAGGATAGAATAATTTTCTAAGCGTTCATGGTAAATACTTCAATTTTAGCAGTTTATCAATTCATGAGTTTATAAGGATCATAGTCATTCTTTACTTATTGAATATCATTTTACTAATACGAAGTCTTTTACATTATCATTTTGAGTAATTCGTTACATTTAAACCATCATTAATAAATTGATAATAAGGATTTTAATTTCGTCATACATATTTTCCGAACTATAATGTTTTGGTATTCAAGAGGACTGTTACGGGAAAATAGACTTTATGACAAGATTGTATAAGAGAATGCAACTTTTATTTAAAAACAAAATATAAACATTATATTATAAAGGCTGAGTTACAATGAACACAACTTAGCAAAAGTATATTATTAAGCCATAGCTAATTTTCTGTATCAAACGTTTCTGATTAGATGTCGTTAGCGTTACTAGCTTTAAACTGATATGCTCCCAAAGGCTTATATTTTCATACACCAATGTAACATTGAAAATTCAAGATATTATGAAATTTACTTCAATAGAGAAAACATGATACATTATATAGATCATGCATTTGTTACTTTAAAGGTATAATTCCAGCAAAACAGCATCAATAATAGTATTGCTTAATAACAGTTTTCCTGCATGCAGATTTTAATGTCAGACAAAGAGTCTTGTTTCTTTATCTATGGAATTTATATTCTGATGTTCATATAGCACTTTATGCTGTACATATACCGGTGTATGAAATGCCTCAACCCATATATACAGTGTTTATATATGTATATAAAGAGCTTAACACTGTATAGGCGGTGCTTCCATCTGTTTTTGCGGTGATTTTAAGTGTGTATATGGTTGTTTCAACTGTATATGTGGTGCTTTTGTTAGTATATTTTGTGATTCCATATACTTTTGTGGTCTTTTTAACTTTATATGTAGTTCTTTCTACTGTATATGTGGTGCATTCAGCTGCATATGCTGTGCGTATAACTTTGTATCGGAATTTCTTTACGTGCGGTGTATTCAACTTTCATTTGTGTATGAGGTACCTGCAACTGTATATGATGTCTAGATGTCATGACGGTATTTTGTTAGATTACAAAAAAAGCGATGTTGGTTCACACTCCATAATAATGTTTAAACAGATGAGAGCTATGTCAATAAATAAAGATTCTTTAATTTAGCATTTCTTTTTTTTCTTTAGCATTTCCTCCGCAGCATATATAGCCATGTGTGGTGTATTTCGAAGTATATGTAATAAATTCTCAATGCATAATGCAATGTATAATTCACTGCTGATATCTCTATTAAAATAAGATTTACGACATACCATTTATAGATAGTAACATTGCTGCTTTTATATAACGCAAGATATATTCTTATAAATTTTAAAATACTAGAGATGACGTAAAATGTTTATTTTGTAAATTTTGATTCACAAAACAGCTCTGCCACGTGATATATTAATCCGAATGCGTTCTTATTATGACATTGGTGACCGAAGGGCATTAAGGAATGTCACATCAAAGCCATCCTATATGCTTCAGTAACTTTTATGATCCGCTCTAATAGGGGAAATCCTCGAAATTATGTTAGGTTCTTGATTACCTAGGTGACCTATGTTTTATCATGTCATTTGCATAATAGTTACGTAATAACTTCCAGTATACTTAGTATACATATAACTTAAAACAGCAACTTCAGTGACAAGGAGCCGTGTCCCCTAAGAATGTAGATGTCTTTCAAGTCGGAGAAAATTATATACATTAACTATTTGAAGTTGTCGAAAAAATACTAGATAAAATGAAAGAAAATATGACATTTTTAAATGTAAGGAACACGTTTTATATTTGTGTGATGTGTGGAAATTGACTTGAAATGCTTGTTCTTTTCTGACGAAAATAAGAATAAAGGCAGCTTTTCAGGTAAGATATGATAAATGACATACATATCTTTAATCAAAGTATTCTGTATAATAAATTACTTGATTGAATTCATCTTTATAAAGGCAAAACAATTTGTAATATGATGATAATTTTATGTACTAGGTTTACTTATTGATGAGCGTTCTTTTGCCACAGGTAAAGAGCGCACGCGCGTTAAAATCAAAACATCCGGGAAATAGCATAGTAACCGATAGCTTTTGTTAAAAGGTCTATATGACTTTTGTTGGGCCGCACCGACACAATTCTAGGTCAAATGTCACTTATCAGCTTTAATGGTCGAGGAGGGCATCTGGGTAGAAAGACCGACCATAAGTAAGCCAGCTGGATGATTTCCGCATATCAAGAGTTCAACGCCCCCCGAGTTATGCTTGAAAACACATCGGCGATTCGGAATCAGCGACCTTAATCACTCGGCAACGGACCCCCCCACCCCTTCCCCCCGGCATATATCAAGACTATAGGGATAAATAAAGAGTATTGTATCGTTCTTCTTTTACGAAAATCCTAATGACATAAAAAGTGCTTGATTCTGTTTAAAATATTAAATTATTTTATTATGTCTTAAAATATCTTCTTAAACTACTAAATGCTAAGTTGTAAAAGCTATAGGAAAGACCCATCAAAATTGCGGTTCTAAGTTGAAATGTAATCTGCGGTCAAAGTTACCTTTATAGAAAGGCGATCCTCAGTTGTTTAAAGTATTTCTAATGTCATTGCGTTATTACAGTTTTTGGCCATGACGTAAATATCTGTCAATAATACACACACCTGAATGTAATGAATGGAAACGATACTATTTTTAGAAAACAATGTACAATTAACAAGGACACGATTAAGAAGTAAATTATCTCTGGCAGCAATTATTGTCAACATTTTTTTAAATTACGTCATGAAATTTAATTTAAGGTGTAATTATAAATGTGATATATTGCATTCGTGATACTTATAAATAAAAGGGGTAAACGGGGAAGTTTTATAATTGTTGAACAGCAAATGTTTCCACTGAGCAATTAAATTAAGTTCGTCAAAACCTCAGATGACGTCGCAGTTGTTCCGTCTTGTTAACAGAATGGCCGGGAAGCTGATTTTAATGTTAATTGTCACAAAATATGTGCAATTTATAATATCATCTTGTTTACAAATAGAAAGGAAATATAATGTAAATATAAGAAATGAAACTTATTTTTTCGGTGTCCATGCGAAATGAACGACAGAATAGGATCGGCAAGTAAATATAAGAAATGATACTATTTGTTAATGGACTTGCCGATCCTATTCTGTTGTTCAGTTCGCATGAACACCGGGAAAAATCTTTTCATTTCTAAAGTTACATTTATCTAATTCAAGAAATCACTATTTTTTACTGGAATTTGAACTGTTTTAGTGCATAGTTTTAGTATATACGTACCAAATTATCAATGGAAACGGAAAAAGGTATTACAAATCAAACTCTCCAATTGTTATCTGAAAATGACCGTAATAAGTAACCTTTCACCCAACAACCTTCCCAGTAACATCAGTTAGCATCATCATTTTGACATTCAGCATAACATTTCAATATAACTACATAAAAGCCGAAAAACAACTATTGATCATTATTCAGAGCAAAAATATTTGGGCAAATAATGGCTGTTTAATGAAAGATTTGTCCAGAATTACATACTTTCGAGATAAAAGCTATTTATTTTTGCGTGGTAACTGACAGTTAAAGTAATGACGTCGATGACGTCATTTTAAGGTAAAAATGTTTTGTAGCGTTTCAGCGGTAATTTATTCATAATTTCAGCATAATAAAACCATTAAGCCTCAGATCAGACTCATGTTAATGAATATTTTTCATTTTCATAAGAATAAATACCCGGTAAACAAACACATTTAGTTTATTGTAAACTTTGTCGTAAATTGTCACGTTAGCTTCCGGTTGGGCATGGGCACAAATGTTAAGGTAAACTTCCTCGTTAAAGCCTTCTGGGAGTGAGCTGCTATACTATACATATGTGAAATATCTAAGAATTCAAACATTAGAGCATACTGAAAGTAAATTATTTATGCTGCTGTACCGATGCTGATTTACACTTGAAATATAAATGATATGGCCGAAATAAAGAAAATACTTTGTAAGTGTCCTTCCCAGTTTAAATAATTTTATTTTAATGATGCGGTATCTATGAAGAATAATGTACTTAATGATGTTTAGAAATAGAATTGTTTTGCGGCCTTGGAATTCACCCCGTCAAACTGAGATAAAATGATATATCACTCTCGTATACTTTCGGAAAGGTTAGGTTCTCATTAAGGCATATCGGTGGAATTTAATTAAGGATTGAGATGTGACATTGTACTTTTAGATTTGAGTTTAAATATATTTATGTTCGTTAGCGATGTAAAAGCCAAGCGGGAAACTATCTAATTGTGTAACTGTCATGTTTCATTTAAGAAATACATCCTTTAGATTATAATGACTATTTTTTCGGTTTTCTGTCACTCCGAAAGATAGAAGGTCACGTGGAGGAAGACCTATGTTGTCCCTACTGACATTGTTTCCGGCATGAAACCGCAACCAGGTTTCCGTTTCCGTTCACCAGCTGGATGTTTCTTCACGTGAAACAATTCTACACCAGCGAGGTTTCCATTCCACAGCGATGCGGAGCAGTGATTCGAAGACAGCGACCTCAACCACTCGACCTCGCGGTCCCTTTCTGACTTTCACAAATCTTTCGGCGTAAACGAAAAATTATTAGGAAATATAGATAAATGTTAGTTTCCGAAAAGAAAAGAAGAATATATTTTTATTTGTATATAAATAATCTATCGGAAAACAGTCTGTAAAACACTATTCTTATTGATATTGATTGTTTTTGCTACAGATATTTTAGAAACTATTACTGATGTATAATTATTTTAAATTTGTTTTCCATAATTCCTTGTCACCGTTTAGGGTCGATTAAATTCAGTTTTGTTTTTAAAAGTATCCCAGTACTTAGACTAAATGGAGTTCCGCTATACGGCTTGAGGGTTAATACATATTTTTACCCCTCATGAAACTCAAACCGACTCTGCTATAACTTTTTATTGGTTGCATTCTGTGCTTCCGAAGGATCTTGTTACATATGTAATCATTACCATCGAAGTAAAAATGTTGAAAAAGTTTATATTTTTCTCTGACCGATGCAATATTTAAAGTATTTGGAGAACAAATCATATTTCTGACCGACAAGAGACAGGCCGTGTGTTTAACACATCCGTGGTAATATTTTATGGAAAGACAATGGATTTATTTCCAGTCAATAATCGTTCACTTTGCAGAAAATGTCAGTAGGTCGTTTCATAAGTGGAATATCTGGGGTCATTTGTGAATGAAACGGGCCTTCGTGTTAAGGAATAAATGGTTTCTGTTATTACCGGTGTTTGCATCCTTTGATATATAGAAAAACATTATGTGCTGTTGAGAAGTTCACAGTGGGTTGTCTTAATTTAAGGATAGTCTTTACATTTTATTTCGTTATCACAGCAGCGTTGTTTATGCCGTGTGGCGGCCGTAATATTTCGATCTTTTCAGATTGTTCAGCACAACATTTATGTTGTGTTATTAGTACTTTTCAGTTTTTCTGATTGAACATTTCGGCTCGGGTGATTCTAATACTCCTTGGGTATTCTTTAACCACCCCTTAAACAAGGCACCTGCTTTTTAATTTTGTTTTGGCAGTCTCTGTGATATGAAGGCTCCGTAACCTCAGATCCCCATTCAAAATTCCAGTTAGTTTAGTTCTGCCAATTGTTTACTCGTTTTTTAACTGGGGACCATAGGCCACTTTTCATGGAATTACACACTAGTGTTTCATGTTCACAGCCGTATGAACACACCTGCGGATGTCTCTAAATTGTATTTTTGTATTTGTAACGCGGTGTAAATATTGAGTTCTGCAAAACCCGAGGATAGAGGGCATGGGCGGAAGCATGCATTTCCGCTTCTGTTCATGAACAGGCTCAGACAAACCGGGCCTATTTGTCGTGTTGAGCGACCTGTGGAGTTTCCACTATTTCATTTTATAGTATAATTAAATAATTAATTGGTTCTCTTTTGCTGCATAATATGCAATGTACTTCATAATTGTATGCTCATATAAATAAAAAAAAAACTGTGCAGACATGTGCGATAATTGTATTTGAATTCTATTACACACTCTCTTTTTGTCAGTTCACATGAATCAGACAAACTATTTTCTGTTTTAAATGTGGAAAGTAACAACTTAGAAGAGGCGTTTACAAACGATTATGGATAATGGCATATTCTTGTCGTCACAAATGGAAAACTGCCTTAAATAAACAAGAACATTTCCTCTATAAAGTGTTTCCAAAAGTTACTTTAACTGTCATAGATAAATATATCGTCTCGTAGGTGTCAAATACATGACGGTACTTCATTATTATGAATATGCTTTCATTATTTGGCGTATGGTCACAATGCAAGGATAATGGAAATAAATCAATGTCTACGAAGACCTGTTACGATTAAAATTCATTGAGTAAACGAGAGCAAGTACTTCTAACATATTCTTTAATCCTCGTATGTTCCAAGCAGATAACATGATAATCGATAGCTGGGAGTTATTGCTAATAGTTCTCAGTCATCTCTTGATATAAAAGCACGTAAAATAGGAAGAAAAAGGTGATAAAAATGTTATCTTGATTCATCAAGTATATAGAGGATATGTGTTTGTTTTGAGTGAATATGGAATATATCTCACCGAGAAGTGAGAAAATTTCAAATATTTTCACGAGCGCGTAGCGCGAGTGAAAATGTGAAAATTTTCTCACTTCGAGGTAAGATATATTCCATATTCACGAAAACAAACAAATTTTCTTTTTTATTTTATGCTCAATTACGTTGAGATTTGCATTTCGCAACTATTTTTAATCTCAGCGCGGGAAACAGACGCGCATAACAGACATGACGTCAGACGTGCGGTGACGTTATAAAGACGCATACAACATAAAGTACCATTTTATTTTATTTTTTGCTGCATAACGTTATGAAATTCTCTTTAAGTAAAATAATTTGAATCGAGAAATAAACTGTAAAGAACAAAGTGCGACTACAGTTTTCATCCTGTTTTAAGCAAATAATTTAAAATTTATAAACAATGTAATGAGGGGGTGGAGCTATATCTCTCATAGTGTGAAAAAATAGAATTCATATTTTCACAGTGTGAGTGATGAAATATGAAAATATTTAACTGATAGAATACATTTTTTCATTAGTTAGCATAAAATAAATAATTATCTGTGCAGTTCTACATCATCGCAAATATATTTCGACCAGTCGGTAATGTTTCAATCATATATAATATACACAAATAATTAGCCTTGTTATTTCATTATTTATTCAACGACTTTATAGGGTCGTATTTAACCCATTTCATCTTACGTACAACTTTATATTAAAATATTCCTCAAAGTGAAAACCTAAAAACTTGTTTATTTGTGATATAACCACACTCATTTGCTTCATACCATTCTTTTACTGTAGCAAAATGCTGCAAATGGTGCTACAATATATATCCCCATTTCTCGTATTCCCAGGGTTTCACATATTCTCGTTGTTTTGACATAACGTTGTCAAATGATATACTAGACAGGTATGTGACAAAACTAACACACTAAACATTTTAAGTGATTTGAACATAAACTGATGAAAATATTGCCATTTTACTGAATTTAAAAAAAAATTCTAGTGGGGTAAGCGAACTTGCCATTAATTATTCATTATGCTGTTATTCCTTTATGCATTTACTGTAGAATATATCTATTTATTGCAACACGGTAATTCAACTGTTTTAAATTCACCAAATTGTTAATGCTGAAGAGTCAAATCTAAATCCACGGGAATACGAGAAACTCTTGGTCCATTTCTGAGGTTGGGAGTGGTAACAAATACTGTATCAAACTAATTTAGGTAGTTCTGCACGTTCGGATCGATTTTTTCCACAATGTGGGATTTGATTAAACCCTGATTTTTTCAAACTGAAAAATATACTTAGAAAAAAAATGCAGCAAACAAAAAGATAGGGTCGTGTGCTTGATTTTTTGCTGGACTGATTTGAAAAATTTGGACCTCTTCACGCAATTTTTCATAATGGGAGTCTCTGGGAAAATCACAACTTTCATAACATGTTCGCGGATGGAAGTTTTTCTACTTTGTAGACTTTATCGAAATTTAATACGTAAATAAACATAAGGTCTATAATTTGGTGGAAAAAATGTATAGGTCCTTGTGCTTATTTTTGACATAGTTGACCATGATTAATGTGAACCGCATATTTCAAGTTAATTTTAAGACATTATTTTGAATTTTTTAACATGTCAGATGTTTTAATATGATATTTTAACTTTAGAAAGATATTAACAGTGGCATTGTAATAAATTTACTCACGGGTTGCCATTAATTCATGAAATTACTTTTATTTCCTTTCGCTGGTCCATCCGTATGAAAATTAACACAGTGTGGTAGGCGTTAATTTGGGTGGGTTTTCAATTTGGATTCTATCACTGACACAATTATTTTCTTCTGAAAATGACCGTGTATTTAATTGTTTAAAATATTATAATACAATCAACTGCAGAATCTATTTTACTTCTATTTGATATACAGTTGTTGCACAAATAACGAGAAAATTAACCTATATGAGTGACATTTGCAGGATATGCATACACTTTCTAATGAACAGAAATCTTACCAATTACAAAATTCCAAATACTGCATCTTCTATATTTACAGGACCATTAAGATAAATGATTCATCAGGAATAGCAATGAAGTTACGGCAGAAAGATCTTATCTTCATAACAATGCTAAGAAATTACGATGTTGACAGTTTAGAATACGTGCAACTCGCAAGGTAGTGACACTGTCTCATTTAATGTCGTATGTAATGCAGATGTTGATTTTATGTCTTGAACAAATATAGTTAGCACAGTTTGAGAAGTTGCGTTGGTTGTGTACCTACTGTGACAGGAAAGGCCGTACCGGCGACAGTAACCATTAGAACAAATCAACACCATTTACAATATTTACAAATTTATTTACATAAGATGATAATTAACAATGAATAGATGATATGAAAAAAAAACTGATTATAAGAAAGAAAGAAAAAAAATCAAAGTTCAGTATCACCAGATACAAAGTTCTTACAGTTCCATTTTAAAGTGACGTGACACAGTTCTTTAATTTAATTGCGAACTTTAAGTAGCACAAACAATATATAAACGTATCTCTAAATCAAGTCCCTTTAAACCGTGAATACGTTGATTCCGTTTTGGCTCCCTATGCTGGTAGGTGATTGCATTCCTGAGCTGACTTCAGAGGATAACAAAAATCGGCGTCCTTGCGGTTTACGGCACAACCATGGGACGAAAGCTCTGCGCTGGGAATATCACATCCAGGCGAGTGATGACAAGTGAACCTCGGGCATTGTACTTCCGGGTGATGACATCACCAGGTAAAATCGTCTGGCGGAAGAAGCTCGATCGAGCATAAATTTCTAGCAAGAAAAATTAATCAGACATAGATTCGTCTATAATGTCGGAAGGTGGTGTGCGCCAGGCATATCTAGTCCAGTCTATTTGTAGGGTAATGTCCTGCCAAATACTAAATTTCATGGGATTCACGGATAATCCTTGTGCTATGACTACTGTCATTTTCACGGGATTCACGATATAGCCGGGAAATCTGACTACTTTGGCGCGGATTGAAATTGACAATTTGAAGCCCGTTATAGTGGTTTTGGGGATAAAAACATAAATTACTGAAGTTTATAAAATATCAACTTTCTTATTACTGAACCGAATTACATAAAATTTACATGGAAATTTAAGTTATGAAATACAGAAAAACATGAGAGGTATTTCATGCTTGAAATCTGACATTTACCTCAATAACTCAAAAATTTACAAAAAGATGATGCAATACCTGCATTTACACTACAGATACAATAAGGCCCGTATTTCAGTTTGTGACACACGTCCCCCCTTAAAAAGAAAATTTATAATTTTCTTAGATGAAACAAAATGACATACTGAAAATAACAAACACACACAAAAAAGGACACACTGTCACTATCTGTACACCATATAATATAGCCACCTGTCTACACTCTACTCAAATAATCTGCGCCTACATTTTCTCTACCAGGAATTGCTCTGATACTAATCCTATATGGCTGTAATGCCAATGCCCATCTCATTAGCCTGGAATTGCTAAGTTTCGCTTTATTCAAATAAGTGAGCGGCTGATGATCTGTCTCTTATACAAAGTCTTTACCGAACAAATACCGGTGAAACTCAGCTACTGCCCATACTATCGCTAAACACTCCTTTTCTATCACTGAGTACTTTTGCTCCTTAGGTAGCAATTTCCTACTAGCATACGCTACAGGTAATTTCTCTCCATCACTTTCCTGAAGTAATACTGAGCCTAAACCTACATCTGAAGCATCTACTCTCAATATAAAAGTCTGATCTAAATCTGGCAACTTCAAAATAGGCGGACCCATTAAGCTAGCCTTCAAAGTCTGGAAAGCCTTTTCTTGACTTTCACCCCACTCTACAAGATTTGGCTGACCCTTTTTCGTCAAATCTGTGAGCGGAACTGCAATGGCGGCAAAATTTGGGATAAACTTTCTGTAAAGTCCAACTACTTCTAAGAATGAACGTATTGCCCTCTTGTTTTTCGGTCTTTCGGCATCCTGTATGGCCTGTACCTTATTTGGAACTGGTTCAAGGGTCTGGACATCTCCTATCATATGCCCTAAACATTCTAACTTCTGAAAACCTATGAAACACTTGGACGGTTTTGCTGTTAACTAAGCCTCTCTTAGTCTGGTTAACAACTCAGTTAGTGCTACTACATGTTCTGGCCATGTGATTGTATACACCAGGATATCATCAATGAAACTATCTGAGTGCCCAAGGTCCTTCAGAACCTTCCGCATCAGTCCACAAAACGTTGCAGGTGCGTTAACTAATCCAAAAGGCATCTTACGGAATTGAAACAAACCTTTCGGGGTTTCAAAAGCAGTCATGGGTTAAGCCTTTTCAGACAAAGGAACCTGCCAGTAACCTTTGCTCAAGTCTAGTTTAGAAAAATATCTATACTTAGATAGCTTTGAAAACATCTCCTCCATGTTTGGCATAGGTTCAGCATCGAAAACCGTCAGTTTGTTGACCTGGCGAAAATCTATACAGAACCTAATACTGTTATCTTTTTTCCTTATGAGGACAATAGGGGAGGAAACTGGAGCATTTGATGGTTCGATTACTCCCAACTCCAACATTTTATCTACTTCCTCTTTCACTACTGGCTGCGAATGAAAAGGAACAGGATAACCCTTTACTCTTATCGGATCTGTAGTTGACAACTGAATATCATGTTCAACTAAGTTAGTATTTCCAGGAATATCTGTCAGTACATCTGAGAAATGTTCTAACAAGTCTACTACTTCCTGCTTACATTCTACTGGTAACTCTGGATTTATCTCTACATCTTTGTACGTTTCTGTACCCTGCTTTATAGGACACACATCTATATCCTTTTCTACTCTACTCGAAAACTCATCACTACTTTCATTCGGATCTAATCTGTCATAATCTCTCTGATCCTCCTCTACAATAGCTGCTCCAACCTTACTTAATATACCCTTCTTTGGTATAGACTTACTATCATCCTTCCTTTCACAGTACTGTTTCAGCATGTTTGCATGAAAAGTTTTTAACTTTCCGTCTACATCTATCCTGTAATCTAGTCTATTTACTACCTCTACTACTACGTAAGGACCCTTCCAATGTAACAACAACTTATTATGTTTCGTAGGTAACAATACAAGTACCTTACTACCTGCCTTAAACCTCCTATCTCTAGCCTTCCTATTGTAATACTTTTTGTATCTAGCACTACTTTTTGCTAACTGTTGCTGAGCTATCTTACACGTATCCTCCAACTTTTCTTGCAAATCCATAACATACTGGTAAGTGGTTTTAACCTCATCATTCTCCGTCTTACCAGCCCATAACTCTCTTAGCACAGTTATCGGTCCACGGATTGTTCTACCGTAAAGTAACTCAAAGGGAGAAAATCCCAAACTTTCTTGTGGAACTTCACGGTATGCAAACAACATAGCATTCAAATACCTATCCCAATCTCTAGGTCTCTCACTACACATACGCTTCAACATTTGCTTCAAACTACCGTTAAACTTCTCTACTAAACCATTACACATAGGGTGATACGGTGTTGTAGTTAACTGCCTTAATGACAACAATCTACTAACTTCTGCCATAAGGTCTAGTCTGACGTAAACTGCGATCCACAATCGGTAAGCATTTCCTCTGGCACTCCTAATCTACTGTACATATCTACTAATGCCTCTGCCACTCTCTCAGTTTCAATACTAGGTAGTGCTATGGCTTCCGGATATCTAGTAGCATAATCTACCATAGTGAAAATATATCTGTTTTTCCTATCAGTCATAGGTTCGATCGGACCAACGGTGTCGACAGCAACGCTCTTAAACGGAGTATCAATCAAAGGCATTTTTCCTAACGGAACCTTACTTACTCTACCCTTAGCTATAGTACGTTGACAAATAATACACGACTGACAGTACCTCCTAACATCTGCCATTACATTACTCCTGACCAGTAAAATTCGCCTAATACCCTATCACTAGTTTTCCTTACACCTAAATGGCCTGTCAGTAACGAATCATGTGCAACTTTAAACACAGTTTCTCTAAGATATTTAGGTACAATCAACTGTCTACTTTTGTCTAAATTCTGGGCGGTATACTCTCTATATAACAATCTATTCCTAATCTCAAACCTAACTGAACCTTTACCTCTTCACTGCTTAATCGTACCTTCCTCAGCCTTCTTTCTACACAAATCTAAAGTCCTATCTTTCTGTTGCTTTTCTAAGAATTCCTCTCTAGATACAGTCGAATATCGTTACCTCGATATCGGTTAGCTCGATACTCCGGTTAGCACGATGTATTTTAGTCGGTCCCGTTTTTTCGCTATATATTCTAATGTAATTATTTATCATTACCTCGATATGATTAGCTCGATATTTTGTTTAGCTCGATGAGATTTTTCTGTCCCGTCAACTTACCTGTAATGTTTTTACACCTGGTTTCGTCGATATCACAACGTGTCAAAAATATCCATGTTATTTGTTAGGTGCGAAAAGCAGCCTATTGTTGTCCGGCGATGTATTTATCATAATAAAGTTAGTGTGTTTGTAATTTAATCTTTAATCCAGTTCAAATGTTAGGAAGTTTGCATTTAATTCCCAGTAATAAGTCTTATAAAACAGCGTGCAAGCGGGCAACTTGTTTTCCAATATAACAACTAATTTGGATGAAATGTTTTTCTGCCATTTAGGATTGAGTAACAATATGCGTATTACACAGGAAAATTTTCCTTATCGAAGCACAGTCGAAATGACTACTCAACTCGGAACATTACAGCTGCATTCAGACTTGTTTATGGAAGGAATAAAATGCTAATGTTTACACGTATATTTTGAAAAATTTAAAACTTAAATGTAAGTATGTACTATTTAATTAAGATGTTTATTTGTCAATAAAATTAAAATCGTATTAACGTTATATTATTTCTTTCTCCTTTCAAACCCTCTGAAAAACAACAGCATTGGATATAATGACAATAAAGACGTCCAACACAAGTACAAAGTTGTCCCAGACAGTCAATATCGTTACGTCGAACTTCTGATACGTCGATGCATTTTTTACAGTCCCTTGAATATCGAGGTAACGGTATTCGACTGTATATGTAAAATCTGAGACGGAACTTTAAGCGTTATTTGCTTCTTAACTTTGGCTTGCGCCCTAGTTTCTATTGCTGACGCTAAACTACTAAACTGAGGTTCTACAGCTCCCTCTACATTACCAATTACAACATCGTTGGTAGGATTATCTACAACCAACGCCTCTACTGTACCCTTGAAATACGGACAATCAATATCTATTCTAGCTACATCTAGCCTATGTTCACTCCCATCTATGTACTTACATCTACGGGTTTTCTCTAAAAACTGACTTGCTTCTACTAAGTCCCGTTTCACTATCACACATGTACAACCTGTATCCCGCATAGCGATTACATCCCTACCATTACAAGTACCTGGTTTTGTAGGACATGTACTTACACTAAGCATACCTAACTCCTCAACATCACTGAGTTCTATAATACTATTTCCACTCTATGACCTACTTGACTTACTCCTATCTCTATCTCTATTTCTTCCTCTACCTCTACTCCTAGATCGGTCACGGCCTCTACCTCTATTTCTATTTTCCTTTCTACATTTGTATTTCTATTCTCCCCTTTACTACTTTCCTGTTCCTGCTCTACCTCTATATCTGCTGCTGCATTAGCACTATTACCGTACTTTCCACTCCTACAGTAATATGAGCTATGCCCTATACGACCACAATTAGTACACTTCAGTACACCAAAGGGTTGATAACCTCTACCTCTATTAGCAACATTGCTACTACCTCTATTACTAGTGCCTACATTACGACTACTAGGATACTGTCTCTGAGGTATTTCATATGGTTTATGGTTCCGGTCCTTATTGGTTCGATTCACGACATACTTGGGACCTCCACGAGTCTTTGCAAACAAATCTGCATCTTCTGCTACATCCCTAGCTTTAACTAACCTCTTACTACTCAAATTCTGGTATAGTTCTCTATTACATATATCTAAAAATTGGTCCTTAAGTATAAAATCTATCAATCCTTCGTACGTTTTCTCTACCTTACTCAATCTAAGCCAACCATCTAAATATCTACTTATTTTGGCTAGAAACATCACAAAGGTCTCATTATCACGAGGCCTTTCAGTTCTAAACTTTTTCTTATAGCCATCATCAGTGAGTTCGAACTGACGTAGCAAAGCGGCTTTCAGTTTATCATAATCCTTCCTATCTTCCAACGGAAGCCTATCAAAAACCTCTCTTGCCGTACCCTTTAGAAGGAACGGTAAGTTAAGTGACCATATCTCTTTATCCCAATCCTGCGCAACAGCGTACGTTTCGTACACATTCAAGTACGCATCCATGGAATCAATTTTCTCATCAAAGGGAGACATCTTAACCTTTACCTTTTTCTTACTCATCTTTTCTAAGTCTGTCTTAAACTTATGCTCTGTTTCTAATTTCCTACTTTCTGCTTCCCCCTTCTCTGTTTCTAACTTCCTAGCTAACATTAACTTCTCCTTTTCCATTTCTAACTTACCCTGTTCTAACTTACGTCCGTATTCTAAATTATCTAATTCAAACTTACGTTCATACTCTATCTTTTCCTTCTGCAACCTAGCCTCTAACTCTAATTTTTCCTTCTCAGCTTCTAAACTACTTTGTCGTTCATATTCTATCTTTTCCTTCTGCAACCTAGCCTCTAACTCTAATCTTTCACTATCTGCTTCTAATCTTTCTCTCTTTCTTTCTTTCTCTGCTTCTAACCTTTCCTTCTCTCTTTCTCTCTCTGTTTCTAACCTATCCTTCTCTGCCTCTACTTTTAATTTCTCTGCCTCTAATCTATCTTTCTCTGCCTCTAATCTACTATGTCTTTCCTCACGTTCCCTAGCCTGCTCTTCCTTAACAAAGTTACGTAACTCCTCTCCTTCATAACCTAACTCCTGTGCTACTTTCGTTAACTCTACTACACTAGTCATGTTTAAATGAGTACACTACGTTAACACTATATAACACTACAGTACAACAGCTACTATAACAACCTGAGACACTAGTTACACAATCGTTAGGGAATACTCGACTACACTAGTTTACACTAAAGCTCTACAGTTACCACTGGAGCCAACACAAAATACTATACTATACGTATATACTACACAAAGCGTCCTCACTAAAATAACAATACACTATGTTACACGTGATGTAAGCGGTAATGGTCGTCTTTTAAAAAACTGATTGTGAAAATTGATAATTTGGATATTTTAGTGTTAATATAAGTTATTATCAGTGAAAAAGAAGTCGGAATAATAAGCATTATGTTAGTGCACTTATTAATATGACTAAAAAGACAAATAAGAAACGAAAAGAAAGGAATAGTAGTGATGGCGAAGCGAACAATAGCAAAATACCTAAACAAAGAGGCCCGTCTGTGGAGCAGGAGGTATGCGTTTCTGTAAGTGAGATTTTAGGGAAAACAAACACAGTGTTATATGGGGAAGACAGTGTAAGTCATTTACAAGAGGGTGATTGTGCTAGTGCCAGTGCTAGTGCTAGTACTTGTGCGGACATAAGTGTATTCGAGGACTCTGGGAATAATCCTACTCCACACAACACCAACAAAATGGCGGAAAGTAATAAAGAGCCTACTAACGCTGACATTGTCAAAATTCTTGAAAACATTAATATTAGATTAGGAGCTGTTGAGCAAAAACTTGATGGACTTGATAAGTTAGAGAAACGGATGGATACGTTTGAAAAAGATATGAGGAGCCTGTGGGTCGCGATAGACGAGAGGAGCAAGCGGGTGGACGAGCGTGTGGCCAAGGTGGAAGACAAGGTGGACGGGATGGATATCGGGGCGGGGCTGATGGCTAACCGGATTTCGGATCTTGAAAAGGAGAGGGACTCTTTAAGGGACGATGTTGTTTATTTGAAGTCGCAATCAATGCGCAACAATCTTGTATTTACCGGGATACCGGAAGACGGGGGCCATGAGTCATTCGAGGTAACGGAGAGAAAACTACGGGACCACCTCCATACGGTGATGAAGGTTGCTAAGGAAACCACTCAAGGTATCCGGTTTGAGCGGGTCCATCGCTCCCCGAGCGCGCCGACTCCGGGAAAGACGAGATCTATTGTGGCCAAGTTCACTTATTTTCAGGATAGGGAGCTTGTGCGTAGGCAGTATAAGGAACTTATAAATACTAAGTATAACGTATTTGAACAGTTTCCCCCGGAAGTGGTTGCAAAACGACGGAGGCTACTTCCAAAGATGAAAGAAGCACGGAGGCAAGACAAGAAGGCGTGGATTGCGTATGATACGCTCTACATCGATGGTGTGGCCGTGAAGGAATAGGGGACACGTTGAGGGTGAGCTATCTGTGCTTTCTTGGAATGTACAGGGACTTTCTGCTCATAAACAGCAGTGTGCCAATTTTGTAAATATTATTTCATCCCATGATATTTGTTTTCTCTTTGAAACCTGGTCTTGTTCTAAAAGTAATATCAACCTAAATGGTTACATTTCACGTAATATGTATAGAAAGTTTCAGCATAGAAATGCCCGTAGAAATAGTGGTGGTGTTTTAATTTGTTATAAAGAACATTTAAAAGATGGTATAACAATTGTTAAAAATGATTTTGACACCATTATTTGGCTTAAGTTAGACAAAAATTTCTTTCATATTGAAAATGATATATACCTGTGTGGTGCTTATATTTGGGGTGAGGATTCCCCCGCATACAATACTTTCAATGTTGATCTATTTGATTTGTTGGAAACTGATATATCTACTTTTGAAGAACTTGGGAAAGTACTTGTTTTTGGTGATTTAAATAGTCGTGTTGGCAGTAAGCGCGATTTTATAACGCATGATAATTTAATTCTTTAACTGATGATGCAGATTATGAGCCAGATATTTCCTCTGTCAGGGCCTCAGTAGACACTAGATTAAATAATCATGGTATTAAATTACTAGATATTTGTAAATCTACATGTTTACGTATTGTGAATGGTCGAGTAGGTAATACTGATAAATACACTTATTTTTCCCATAACGGATCATCGGTTATGACTACCTATTAGCGCATGAGCGCAGTTTTTCATTGTTAAAATATTTTACAATCGGGTCATTTAATGAGTGGAGTGATCACGCTCCGTTACATTTTCATTATATTGTAATAATAAAACACCTGACCCGTATAGTTATTCTGAAGTCAAATATATATGGGATAATAATTTTAAAGCCAATTTAGGGCTGGAATTATATCTATGTTACCACATTTTAATACTATTGTAAATGATATTGATTGTACTAATAAAGAATCCGTTAACGAGGTTGTAAATTCTTTTACAAATATTGTACGCAATGTAGCGGACCCTTTATTCTCTAAACATTGTACTTTTAAAGATGTACCCATATTTGACAATGATTCTTGTATAAAAAATGCTGAGTGGTTTGATGCAGATTGTGCTAATGCTCGAACTAATTATTTAGATGCCTTGAATTTATATAATGTTTGCAAAAATGACAATAGTCGTACTGAGTTATGCCATAAGAAAAAAGTGTATAAGGATTTAGTACGCAAAAAGAAAAATCAACGTTATAGAATTAAAATGCAGGAAATTGAAAATCTTAGAAAGCAGAAACCAAAAGATTTCTGGAAATATTTTAAATCAAAAACAAAAACTGTAAAAAATGATATTTCACTAGATGAGTTTAAAACTGTTTTTTGAAATATTAGTAACAATATTGTTGACTGTACCAATGATGAGACTGAATCATTTTGTGATAATAACGACTTTAGTCAGCCTAATACTGTATATCCTGAATTAGATAATCCGATTAGTATCGATGAGGTGAGACATGCTATTAAGTCATTAAAGCGTGGCAAAACAATTGGAAATGCTTGTATGTTGAATGAATATTTTATTGAATGTGCAGATATTTTAACTTCACATATTTGTGATGTATTTAATTGTATTTTGAACTCTGGATATTACCCTGATAAATGGACAGAAGGCATTATTGTACCTCTGCATAAAAAAGGCTGTGCGAATGATGTTAACAATTATAGGGGGATTACTTTAGTTAGCTGTTTTTCAAATTGTTCACGACTATATTAAATAGACGCATCGAGCTTATATGTGAGAGTAATAATATTATTTCGGACGCCCAATTCGGATTTAGAAAGGGTCGTTCAACAGTTGACGCTATTTTTTATTGATGTCATTGGTTCAAAAACATATAAACGAAAATAAAAGATTGTATGTTGTGTACGTCGATATGATGAAATGTTTTGATACTATTTATAGAAATGCGCTATATTTTAAGTTGTATAAATCTGGTATTCAAGGTAAAATATTAAGTATTATTAAAGATATGTACCAAAATGTCAAATCATGTGTGAAACAATGTTCATCATACTCTGATTATTCCGATATGCTATTGGCCTACGTCAAGGGAGGTAATGTCCCCGATATTGTTTTCTCTATTTGTCGAAGACCTAGAACTGTATTTACAAGATAGCTTAAATTCCGGTTTAAATATAGATGATATAATTTTTATAATGATGTTATTTGCCGATGATATGGCCATCATAGGAAAGTCACCTGCAGAAGTACAAAATCATTTGGACCTGCTTTATTCTTACTGCAATACTTGGGGACTTAAAGTTAACACTAAAATCATGGTTTTTCGTAAGCGAGGGCGTTTGTTGCCTAATGAAAAGTGGACCTATGATGGACAGCATATCGAGGTTGTAGATGATTTTAATTATTTAGGCACAGTGTTTAATTACACTGGTAATTATGCACTAAACCAAGAATATTTAGTCGGTAGAGCACTTAAAGCTTTAAATACATTGTTAAATAAGTGTAAAGATTACGATCTAAAACCACACATTATGTGCCAATTATTTGATGCCTTTGTAGGTTCTATATTATGTTACTCATGTGAAGTATGGGGCTATACAAAATCAAAGAAATAGAACGAATACATCTGAAATTTTGCAAACGGTTATTACAAGTTAAAATTAACACGTGCTCAGCTTTTGTATATGGGGAACTCGGTAGATATCCTTTATATATTAATAGATATGTACGGATAATAAAGTACTGGTTAAAATTATCAAGAACAAAAATATATTGTTAAAGTTGCGTATATGCAAGCACTTGAAGATAGTAATAAAGGATATTGTAATTGGGTTACTAATGTTAGAAAACTTTTAACTGATTATGGATTTGCAGATATCTTTAACGATGCACAAAATGTAAACATTAATGTATTTGTGCAAGTATTTAAATGTAGAGTTTATAGATACATTTAAACAGGAATGGTTTGCATCCTTAAGCAATAGTACTGTTCTTGATATGTATAAAATATTTAAAAACGAATTTCAGTACGAAAACTATTTGAACATGTTACAAAGAAGAATCGTATATATTTTTGTAAGCTGCGTATGTCTGCCCATCCTTTAAGGATCCAAACGGGCAGATATGCAAGAAACAATACCCCACGTAATGAACGTTACTGTATATTTTGTAACCAACTTGATATTGAAGACGAGTATCATTTTGTTTGTATATGCCCATGTTATACTCTTATTAGACAAAAATACATTAAGCGTTATTATTATATTCACCCATCTGTGTTCAAATACCATCAACTTTTAAACTCTGATAATAAGTTTGAATTGATAAAGCTGTGTAATTATGCCAAGGAAGCATTATGTATTCGTAATGCTATTTTAAATAATTCTGCTTAATATGTTCATCCTCTGTTACCATATCATATACTTCTAGCTTCATATTATTATCATAAGTATGTACATGTTCAATCCATATTTCCTCTATCATATTACTAAATGTTTCATTTGTATGTTACACTATTACCATGTATATACACGTGACATGTTAAAAATGTTTAAAGATGTGTTTAGACGATGTACTTATGTATAAGTCTTAATAAAAGTCTGTTCTGTTCTGTTCTGTTCTATATTGCGCAACAGTACTATGTGTCATTCAAGGTTGCATAGGCAGCAATCAACAATGTACAGTGACAGTAGGCTGCAACAATACCCTAGCCTTATCAAATATCAATCAACTGTAACTAGTGTTAACACTTTAGTGTAATAAATAAAACAAAAATAAACCAAAGTGCTTTATCCCAAGATAAGGTATAGGTATAACACAACTGTGTAGCACTAAAACATAAGAGTAGGTTAAAAGTATATGCAAGTAAACAAGCTTGCTAACACACACAAAGTAAAATACTGTATCTAGTATGTATACAGTACACTAATACATATTAGGATCACTGGGAGAAGTAGGGCAACGCACAAGTAAGAGTGAGTAGGATATC
The DNA here is from genome assembly GCF_021730395.1 of Mercenaria mercenaria. NCBI lineage: Eukaryota > Metazoa > Mollusca > Bivalvia > Venerida > Veneridae > Mercenaria > Mercenaria mercenaria. Next base: position 11,249,343 of record NC_069361.1, on the reverse strand, counting down.
TCTCCTTGTCAAGGGCGGTCACTCTCAGCACAGATATATGGTGGCTTAATCATAGAGTGACACAAAATAAACCCAAAAGAAAAATAAAAGGAACGAACTCACCCCAGAATCCAAGTGTCGTATGCAACTGTCTATTAGTCTGTGACCACTAAAGCTGGTTAGCTGAAGCTATGGATCTGTCTTGTCTTGTCTGAGGCAAGACGTCACTCTGAAAAATGAATAAAACTATTATATGTGTACCAATAGAGCAAAACAAGAGGAATCTTTACAAATTATTGCTGCAGTTAAATGGGTGTTAATAATGTTCGAATAGCTACTGTGTCTGGTCGAACAACGAGTGGAGATCCCACTTCTGACACCATTGTGACAGGAAAGGCCGTACCGGCGACAGTAACCATCAGAACAAATCAACACCCTTTACAATATTTACAAATTTATTTACATAAGATGATTATTAACAATGAATAGATGATATGAAAATAAAAACTGATTATAAGAAAGAAAAAAAAAAAATCAAAGTTCAGTATCACCAGATACAAAGTTTTACAGTTCCATTTTAAAGTGACGTGACACAGTTCTTTAATTTAATTGCGAACTTTAAGTAGCACAAACAATATATAAACGTATCTCTAAATCAAGTCCCTTTAAACCGTGAATACGTTGATTCCGTTTTGGTTCCCTATGGTGGTAGGTGATTGCATTCCTGAGCTGACTTCAGAGGATAACAAAAATCGGCGTCTTTACGGTTTACGGCACAACCATGGGACGAAAGCTCTGCGCTGGGAATATCACATCCAGGCGAGTGAAGACAAGTGAACCTCGGGCATTGTACTTCCGGGTTATGACATCACCAGGTAAAATCGTCTGGCGGAAGAAGCTCGATCGAGCATAAATTTCTAGCAAGAAAAATTAATCAGACATAGATTCGTCTATAATGTCGGAAGGTGGTGTGCGCCAGGCATATCTAGTCCAGTCTATTTGTAGGGTAATTTCCCGCCAAATACTAAATTTCATGGGATTCACGGATAATCCGTGTGCTATGATTATTGTCATTTTCACGGGATTCACGATATAGCCGGGAAATCTGACTACTTTGGCGCGGATTGAAATTGACAATTTGAGGCCCGTTATAGTGGTTTTGGGGATAAAAACATAAATTACTGAAGTTTATAAAATATCAACTTTCTTATTACTGAACCGAATTACATAAAATTTACATGGAAATTTAAGTTATGAAATACAGAAAAACATGAGAGGTATTTCATGCGTGAAATCTGACATTTACCTCAATAACTCAAAAATTTACAAAAAGATGATGCAATACCTGCATTTACACTACAGATACAATAAGGCCCGTATTTCAGTTTGTGACACCTACTACGTTGCTCCTCTGAATATGCTTTGATGTATTTCCTAATTGACAGTAGTTAACAAGAAGTTTTTATTCCAGTATAAAACATCATCTCAAAATTGAATTTATTATATATATACTATACGCTAATAATAACCGGACATCATACTTTTTACAGCGTATTTTATTCGTATTTTTTTACTTTACCATATGCAACATAAATTGTCTGTGATTATAAATAAGCGTAGGTCTAAAAGAAAATCAAATATGATGTTATTCATTTACAGATTAAATTTACATTTTATGCTCCGAGATGCGTATCAACCACAAATTGGCATTTTTGCAAAAAAAAAAAATAAATAAAAAAATGAATAAATGAATAATAATCGCGTCCAAGAAAGAAACTCCAGTCTTTATAGTCATACTGTAGCTAACTATGAAAGTGAAGTTGATTTCTTTTCTTGGCCAGCAGAAATCAAAATAAGTTTCTGGCTATCGATCTCCTTAACATAGTTGCCGTCCGATTATAATCAGTAGTGGTAGTAGCAGTAGCAGAAGTAGTAGCAATAAATCGTTGTCATCGTCGTCTCATAAAAGAGGTAGTATTACTAGCCGTGTGGTAAAAGCAGTTATCTTCCTTGCTGTAGAGAAGTGGTCATAGTAATTGTTGTTGTCATCGTTGTCGTAGGAATCGTCGTCGTCGTCGTCGTAGAAGTAGTAGGAGCAATCATCGCGGTTGTTGTCGTCATTGTAGAAGTATTCGGAGTCATAGTCGTGATCTTCGTCGTCGTCGTGAGGTAGTATTAGAAGTAGCAGAAGTCGGCGACGTAGCGTTACGAAATTTTGTTTTCGTCATTCTGCGTATTGCAGAAAACAAGTAATACAGCTTATATAGAGTTTATATGAGACTATTTCCACAAATAGAAGTATAGGAAGCCTTATCTAGTGATAGATTTCTAACTGACGCCGACGTTTATAGGGCAATTTGTAAAACATATTTAATTAATGTCAACCTATACTTCTAAACAAACAAATATATTGATTTAATCAATATTTCAGGAGACAATCTCGACATTAATCTGAAATAAAGTTTCTAAAAATAGATTGTGGTAACAGAAAAAAGAAGGTCAATAAGCTATTAATGGTATGAAGCTATCGTGTGGAGCTACTGTGTGAAGCTACTGATTTTTCAATAACTTGACACTGACGTCACATGATACTCCGAGATTTACTAAACAAAATAGGTAAGTTAGTACACTGCATCTTATCTGTATGTAGACACATACACACAAATGATTTATATATACATGCTGATTTCACTGTTCGTCATATAATGTGCATGTTTATGTCCTCATGGGCCTCTAGCCTATTGGAATTGAAATAAACGTTACTTTTTTGTATTATAATATTCGACTGCAGATGAATAAAACAAATAAATAAAAGCCCCCCACGCAGAATGGTGGTAAAGAGCCGTGTCTGTCACCTTTTGGAAGAGGTTCTAATCTGACATTTTGTCATTTGTTTCTTTTTTATTTTTGCGTTTTTATTTTAATATAATTCAAAAACCTATCTAATTTAGAAATGAAAACAAAATTATATTTATTCTAAGACTATACGCTGAGTTCCAGAAACAGTTTTGCACCGTTTAGAAAAGGAATTATTGGCCAAAGAAGAAAAAAGAAAAGCAAATTGCTACAGTTGCGCTAGATGATTTTGTCAGAAACGTAGTTAAAAACACCCGAGAATAAAAAAGAGATTTGAAATTTGAAAAAAATCTTAGCCATAATTAAACCTATAGCTATATTCCTGTATTCCATCACGTGCTAAAATCTTATTTCTCTGCCATCTGCGCCACGTGTCCGATAAAAGATTAGGTATTATACACAAGTAAGTGAACTACCTTCGAAACTTAGTATGATATTACATCTGCTTTAACTTTGAAAATAAGTAATATCTGATGAATGACGCGCATTTAGGTTATTATAAAACACATAACATAGTTTACTTGCATTTGACACACATTTTGTAATCAAATAAGCCGACAAAAAAAAACAGAAAACCACAGAGGAGAACGTTTAAATGTTTGTTTTTTTTTTTAAAATATTTTACTATCGAAAAATGCCTTCAGCAAGTGTTTTTAAAATATATTCAAAAGTCAAAATATTTATTGGCATAAAACTTATGTACAGCTCTTTTTAATGGGTCAACCGTGTTGTTGCACTTATAAAATAGACTGGCCCGGTTTATAGGTTGGTCAGGGCTATAGATATGTATTGTATTTTGCCATTGAAATATTTCTATAAAATGCTTCTCCCCCTTCCGTTTGGATCCGTCCATGTTTACAAACACGTTTGTTTATTTTATGGACTGTACATGCTTTTCGCCAAAAACTATCATTTGGCGGGTTGCTTAACAAAAGTGAATTGAAAAGCATGACAAATTTTAACAAACGTGGCAATACTAGTCATAGCATGAAAATAAGAAATATACAAATGTATGTACCGTATCAAGTACATTAACTTAATTTCATTAAAATTAAAAACAATACACAATGCATATATCGGTACTTAATCGAACAGTATAATAACTTTACAGTATATGTTTAAATTAAGTACATCAAACATTATCATTTCTAGCCCTCATAGCAAGATAAACAAACTTCGAGAGCTTAACTAGAACAGATTTTTTATGTAGACATCAGTTGTCTAAATTTCGTCATATTTGTCCATGTATAATAATACCTATTCAAAAGACGTGATCTCAGATCTCTGTATAATGGACAAACCAACAGAAAATGAAACTCTGATTCAACTTGATTCAAATTACATCGACTACATACTCTGTCAGATCTAACAACATTTCTATAACGACTTCTTCTATCTCTAAATTATGAGACGAACATCTTAATCTTGCTAAAGCGTTTCTATGAGCATCATTATCTATTATGCTTAAATAATTTTCTTGAACAAAATTTAACTTAAATTGTTTATAATAATCCAGTTTGGTAGATGAATCAAGTTCAGCCAACCATTGCTGTAAATACTGGTCATAAATCCTTTGGACTACTGCATTAACATATGTTTCAGATATTCTATCATAACTCCACAAAAAGGAAATTCCAAGTTCATCTAGTAAGTTTCTCAAATTAACTAGCCAGCTACTTAAAAATGTATTTTAGTGTCCTTGTGCCATCATTATTTTGTGCATTAATGAATTAGGCATATTCATATTTTTGTACCAGGACTTGATAATTCTAATTTTTCGTATTACATACATAGGAAATACACCAATTTTTCATACTGCACTGCTACATGTTTGATGCTTAACACCAAGAATTTGTTTAAGAAACTTAAGGTATATATGTTCTATGTCTGAAGACTTATGGAAACCCCATATCTCAGATCCATAACACAATATCGGTAACACCATAGAATTGAACAGTTTGATCTTATCAGTAACATCTAAACTAACGTTATCAAAAAGTGAGTTAGAGAAAAAAAGGCTTTTAAGCCTGCGTAGATAATGCCTTTTGAGCCTGATAGAAACTACCATTGCATGACAAAGTAACACCAAGTCAAATTGCAAATTACATTGTATATTTAAGGATTAAGTTAAAAACTGTCGGAAGAAAATTGATAGTTTGATATTTATTATATCAAATTATTGAGAATATATACCCAAAGAAAAAAATCAGTAACAAACTGTATCAAAATCGTGAATAAATGGTGAACAAATCGGGATTTGCCGATTTATTAACACCATTTGTTTACGATTCATTAAATGAGTCGGAAGCAAATCTGGTTTTGCAAAGAAAGTCCCGCTCTCCATTCATTGCAAATAATTTATTTGTTTACCATTCATTAGAAACAGATATTTTGTGCAGTACCATCTATTACTGGTTCATTAAAAAGTAAAGCCTAAAATAAAAGCTGTAACTTTTTTGGAGGGATTCATGAGTATTGTCAGCCATCTTCAATGTATTTTGGCGGAATACAACTGAAATACACAGCGACACCACGTTCTCTAAAATACTGGAATTTTAATCGTTATATAAATTTTGATTATCTAATATAGTTGTAGAAGAACATGTATAAGTACATACATTAACTATTTACACTATATTTGAAGTTGTTATGTTTCAAGATTGTCATATGCTTTCATGACAAAGAACGTTTCATAAACAAGATCTGATGCATATGTTCTAATTTGTATCCTACTCTTGAATTTTGCAATTGCTATATTATTTCATATTGTTCTTTACTTACAAGATCATTTATTTTGCCATTTTTGTAGTAAATAATACTCTTTCTAGAGAATAACAATTCATCCTTATTTTTTGTACCTATGTTTTGAAATAATGCTGATTCATTAGCACGATTCATTACCGATTCATTAGCACGATTTATTACCGATTTGTTAGTACCACTGATTTCCAAATTCTTTTCATGTCAACTTCAGCACACCTGATTTGTTACCGATTCATTATTTTGCAAAACAAAGACCTGATTTGTTACTGATTTATTTACCCGATTTGTTAACGATTTCTTACTGATTCATTAGCTTATTTTCATACCATTTGCATCGTGATCAAATCGTGAACAAATCATTTATTACAGCGATTCATTCCAAATTTGTTTTTGCTTGGGTAACTGCAAAATTTTTACAGCGGGGTAATCTATGAGGAATGTCTCAGAATCACGCGGAAAACGCCTGTAAATACAAACGATTGAAGATACGCTTATAAAATTATTTTCAAAATGTACATATGCTACATCGTACAAAACTGGAAGTCAATTAAAACAGCGCTATACTTGTGCCAAAAAGATCAAAATTGAAATAAAGCCGTCACCTGAGATAACTGTACCTATATCGACAGCGATATTCTTTAAACATTTCAATATACTACTATCTACAACAACTAAGGGCCTCCGTGGCCAAATGGTTAAGGTCGCTGACTTCAAATCACTTGCCCTTGATCGTTGAGGGTTCGAGCCTCATTCTTCATTTGAGGAAGCCATCCAGCTGGCTTACGGATGGTCGGTGGTTCTACCCAGGTGCCCGCTCGTGATGAAATAGTGCACGGAGGGGCACCTGGGGTCTTTCTCCACCATCAAAGCTGGAAAGTCGCCTTATGATCTATAATTGTGTCGGTGCAACGTTAAACACACACACACACAAAAAAAAAAACAAGCGGCTATGCCAGTCTCAAATAAAAAGCCAATGTTTCTGTGAAACGGGAGAGCTTTGTCGGAATGTGCTTATTCCTATTGTATAGATATTCTTGCTTCTTTCCTTTTGAACCACTTGCAGAAAGACAAAAGAATATCTAATTTCATCTGTCCGTATTTTGGTGTATTAGCTATTTTGTATATTTAGAAATCTATTTAGGCGTTTATCGCAGTCAATGTGTTCTTACGGTTAAATATGCTTTACTTTTGTACTAATATAGGATTCAATACAAAAAAAAACAACCTGACTGATTAAAAATAGTCACATTTGCTTGCTGTTTTAATGACACCAACAAAAGTCATATATGGCCTACGCATAAATATCAAAATAGAAACAGAAACTGATTAATTTGATTAAATGTCCATTGCTATACAATGACATATTCAATGACGTTGTACATTTAATCTAACAAGCATTAGAAATATAAATGATGAAATGTAAATCTCACAAAAATTTAAATACTAACACCTGCTGTTATCGCATTTAAACAATCACCAAAAAAAAATTAAACCAATACCATAAAGTCTCTAAAATACAATGATTTTGTTTGAATGCATCAAGTGATTCACTTTTTGTGTAATGCTAACGGCAGTTCATTCCACAGTTTTGGGTCAATAGTTTTGCACTTGTATGGAACAACAGAACGATATTCAGAATTTTCTGATGAACACAAACCTTGTCTACTAAGAACATACTCTGTAAGCAGTTATGTTAAATACATAGGTGCTCTGCCAATGTGACAGCTATACATAAAATCAATCCTTACCAACATAAGTAATACAATGCTTGTTTGGAACTGTCAAATTTCCTCCTGCTAAGGACAAGTTTTGCACACGTGTTTTTATACGTTGCATCTTTCGCACCTCACCGTTAACTACACCATACAGTAACCCAGATGTGAAATAAGTAAAAACTAAAAGTCCAGTGACTGCTTTGGTTAAGTATTTCGGATGTTCTTTATTCGTAGGTAATTCAACATGGCTTTACGACATTTGCGATTTACGTGATCTTTAAAGTTCAAGGATTCATCAAAAATGCACCAAGATATCTAATTGTGCTTTCACGTTTGATATCATCACCAACAATGTTAATCTAATTTGTGAAACATTTGTTCAATTGAGGTCTGCTAAAACATAATAAATTCAGTTTTTGAAGCGTTCATTTCTTAGGTATAAAAAGCCACAGATATTATTATTATTATTATTATTAGAATTTTACTTTTTGGTATGGTATGTTACGATGAATATAAGCATTTGGCATAAAATTATGAGTTTTACCATTTGGATTGACAATCAGATCCTACTAAGCCTCTTAACGCTTAGCCCCGTATTTTGAAAAACAAAAATCAAACAATAAATCCTAGAAAGAAAGGGCTGTTTGACATGAAAATTGAATAGCATATAAAACCTCTATATTACTCTACAAAACAATTTTCAATTTACTGCTATATTAATTGAAATCCGGAAAAGGGAAAACGACTATACACAGCCCATACTATCGGACAGTTCAACGCCATTTAAAACTCACCATTTTCATATCTTCGTTTTGAAGCATTCGCAACAATGTTTCAGAGCTGAAATTTCACATAACTAGTAACCTTTTTATCATCATTACACTTCTTTGGCCACATTGATTTGAAAACAAATGTTATTGATTATTTCATTTTATATGTCGTTTCATTTACATTTATCCAAAATATAATGAATGATTATTATTAAACAAATTTTGTTTAAGAACAGAACAGAACAGAATTTTATTTAGTATTAGGGTATGTTAAATATGTTTATACCTTCTGTTTCCATGACAAATTTATATTATTATACCAGATTTATTATACCAAAGATTGCTATATTGTAAGTCTAATAAAATGGAATTTGCCTGTTTAACCAATATCTTTAAAGTGACAAGTGCGTGTAACTTGAAATGTGTTTGTATTTTACTTCTTTAAACATAATGATGATAAGCGCAAGACATGTTGTTCAAAAGCTGTAGAAAATGTTATTACTGGGGTTGTTTACAAAGCATCAGTGCGTGGACATGATAGGATTTTACTGTATCAGCACTGTTTAGTAAAACAGCAAATGACGGCTATATATAGCTGATCATGTGATAAAGAAATGGAGTCCTTATTATACATATAACAGATGTGGAAATTCAACAATAATTTGGTGTTATTCGTTTGAATGTCTTTCTAGTTTTCGAAACATTGACACTGACCGCAGTGGTGTTTTATTGCATATTATTGTTTCTTCTCTTGAAAAGGAACACTTTGAATTGGTAAGTCACACTTGACAGAGCAACTGACCTAGAAAGCTGTTGTAATTACAAGCTGGCCAATCAACCTCCGTGACCCTAGAAATAACTTCTGACGTTAAAGTTATTATTTCCTAATTGAGGCGACTCTCTGACTGAACGCCTTTCGCGGATACCATATTACTAAACCCGAGGATGGAAAAATGGCTTTTTAAACATGCCAAACATCTAATTTGTCACAAAGGTTAACATACATTTTTGCCTTCGAATGCATGGCTAATATGTGAAAACAACCCATTGCGACCCTCTAATTTTGCGCAACAAATTCACGCATCGAATGGTACTCTATATATGTAGACTGACCGGGTCAAATTTAAAGGCATGTGTTTCTTAATTGCCGTATTTACTCAACTGAAAGTGGTAACAGATTTACTTTGTTGTAGGATTTAACAACTCACATGTATGTTAGCGTAAATACTTTGGAAATACAATGTACCGGACTTGACATTTTTCGGTAGTAGTAAACAACATAGTTCTTTTTCAAATTCTATTTTCTTTTTGTATTTGGTACAGAAATAAACGCACCCTTGGCGCAAAATTAAACGCCCCTGGGGTCGCTAAAACGTGGGGATACGGAATGTCAATAAGGTAGGATGGTATTGTCCTTGTGTCCGATCCTGGGGTTCCACACACTGATGACCAATATTTAAAACAGACTTTGCAACAAACATTTTACAGGATGATCATTATATATTAATATATATGTGCCCTAGAAGGAACTATTGCTATGCTTTAACTTATACGATCTTTATTTTGTTCATTTGAAGATGCATTATTGAAAGGACACCTTTTTCTGTATTTCGCAATAGTTGAGTAGTTTCCTTTCAGTATGACAATCCAAACTGTGGACACTGGACACTACTGTTTAAATTTTAATAGCCATGACCTTGATTTGACCCCACTTTCACCGTCAATTTCAACATTCCTAAAGGTCAAACATTATTGAGTGAACGTCATCTTTTCTCAATTATTACATTGGCTCCTTGAATCCATTGGGCAGTTAATAAGGCTACATTTCAGGTATTATTTCAACTCAAATTGTAAGCAGACATTGAAATTAACCCAACTGACAAAACCAACCACCAATCCTAAGGTGTTACTATAAGCTAACTTTCGGACAAGCTCCAAGCCCAACTCTGAGCTACCTGTAGGACAAGCATCAGTCCCAGATGTGGTATTACCGTTAGCTACCTATATGTCAAGCATTAATCTCAACCCTGGTGATATTATTAACTATCACAACAGCTGCCTGCGGCTGCCCATACTCAGTGTTGTTTTATTTTCTGGTCAGTTGGGATCATTGAAACCTTTAAGTTTTACTACAGTTAAATTTCGCTTAAGCCGGTGCTAGGGAGCATGAGGGGTGTAGCACATTTTATTCCTTCTCATGACTCAACGAAGCCGAGTCAAACTTGATATTGCTGTTTGCGTTCTTTGTTTTCACAGATTTTAACAATCAGCTACCTACAGGATAAGCATTAACATGACTAATCTTACTAGAATTACAATATTTTTATTATTATTTATTAATAAATATGTCAAAGATACATTTTTTTCTGTGTTGACTTAAATGTTATTGCGCCGTTTGTCAACAGTATTTCTGTTATGTAACGGTGGGCAGTAAACTTACCCATTGTTCCTGGATTCTGTACCAACCAGTACTAAACTACTTCCAAAACTGAGTAAAAGGTGTCAGTTGTTTCTCAAGTAATGACTTATAGATCTTTAAATATTATCCGAAGACCAAATACAACTTTTTATAAACATTTGTACCTCATTAACGAGGTCGGTTCTTTATCGCATTTTAGAAGACCATTTGTCTTAAAAGCAAATGTGTTTCTCTGTGACTGAAATAGTGCTTTAAACATTGAAAATGAGGTTTCAGACTTGTGTATTTTTTCAGTGAGACGATCGTGACTCTTGTAACAAAAGGCTGTGGAAACACTCCTTTTCTGTCACAAATATTTTCTCTTAACTTAAAATATCGCCTTATTGTGTGCAAATGTTAGCACGCTCCTCCTTCATATATTTTTTATCCATATTTGAACTGTGTTCGATAGGAAAAGTCCAAAGAAGGGAAATCATATTTTAGTATTATTTGATAAAAGGTCACATTTATTGATTACTGATTAATTCACCATATCCGTAACAAGGTTTTTGTTAAATATGGCTTTATCTTGCAAGATTCAGTTATTCTAAAAGTCTCCATGTGTATTGTCTATTCAAAGAAAATTATTGTTGCGGGAAAGATTAATTAAACAACGGTAAATAATTAACGTAATGTGTTGGTTTGTTTTCTTTTTTTCTTTTACCATTTCAGTTATACAGTGTAACCAGTTTTCCTGGTTTTCTGTACCAGTGCAAACCTGTTTTCGCAAGTAACTGTCTCTAATGTGTGTTTAAGAGTATGAACTTACTAACTGTCCGCACCAGTGAAGTGTAACTTACACCGAATCTTTAATATTTGCCATTTTCGCAGCAGGTGAACGGTTAGTGTTTTCAGCACCAATTTTACAAGTTTTGATTGGGAATAAATGTTACAAAAATGTCATAAGATTTCACTTTCAATCAGTATTATGACTAAGATTGACTGTAATTCATTCATTCAAATGATTCTTAGACATAAAGTCATCCTCCGTAACCGGTGCGCGTATAAATCCAGTTCCATTATAAAAATCAAAGAACGCAAAGAATTCTTAAGTACGGTCTCTTGTTTATTTTGTAATTAGTCTGTAGACCGGAAAGCCCTGTACTGCAGTAATCATATTGGTAAATATTGGTAAATATATCCTTCTATAAGTAGGTGTGTGTGTGTGGGGGGGGGGGGGGGGGTGTCTACACGTCTATTCGATTTCAGTTATAAACACAAAGGACTAATGGAAAACAAAGATGGTGAGTAATACCACATTATAATGGCGTGATTCAGCATAATTTACCGCGTGTACATTACAACATATTTTTAAATACAAAATGTGTAAACTGAAAAGGCAACTATCTGATTTTAGAAATAAGCCAGCAGTCCGAAAACTTTACTGTATACAGCAGTTTGAAGGAGCCTATTCCGTTTTTGCACTGTAGACACCACAAGCTGTACAGTTTAATACATATACCCGTTTGTTTTGTATTTTGTTTGGGAGATCCTTTCTACTATTTGTATAAATCAGTCCAACTAAATTCGTAAAAATGTTATCATGTATGGGGAAATAAGACATAGAACTGTTTAAAGTGAAACGTGCGCAAAGTTGTTTGCTTATTGCATATTTGCCAGAATGGCAAAACTATACATTTTAAGAAATTACAGAGATAAGTTTTAAGTGTTTATTCTTCCATAAGTAACAAGTTCAGTTTATTAACGGCTTCTTGTTGCGAGTTGTAACACTTATCTTTTTCAGTCAGGAAGCTTACAAGGAGGGCCGGTGATTCTACCAGATGCGTTTGTACCTGTTAGGAAAGTGGCGGTCTGACGTTTTAGTGTTAACACACTTGACTGTTCATCCGGTGTTCGAATCTCGGCTCAGGTACTGGAAATTTCTAAGTTGTGAGAGAGGGTATTCATTTGGTCGTTGGTACTTTTATATCCGAATATAAAAGGCAAAATCGAAAAATCTTGTGAAGTTCTTGCACTGACTCAATTTATCGTCGTACTGCATACGTATATGAACAAGATTTTAAGATTAATTTTTAAGTGTCAAAAAATCGTCAGAAATCGTTTAAAACTTTTAACGACAACAACTGGTTTTACGCTGATATATTTATCGCAGTATTTTTAACATAGGAAGAACAATTATTGCCAATCCTTTTTCAATGAATTTAGGATTTATTTACATCATTATAAACAGTCGTTCTTAAATAGAAAGTATGCTTCTGACATCTTATTTAAACTTTTTAAAGTATATAAGATTGTATTCATCTTACAAACTAGTCTGGCTACCGACTAGACACTTTATTTCTTCAGTCATTTCTCTTATATATTCTGACTTGATCTTCCTTTGTGTGGAGAGGAAAAGGGACGTAATTATAAAAATTATAAAAAAAAATGAATAGCCTCAAGAGTTATCTCCTCTGAACAAAACGTAGGATCTGTTTACAGACTAATTATGAACCTTCCTTTCATAAAGAATAATTTTTTTCTTAACATTATGTCTCCCTGTAGTAGATACATACTACTATTTCGAACGTGTTTATGCGTAATATTAGAAATATGATTGAAATTCAATCCGTCATGACTTAATTCGTACTTCAAGTAGAAATGTTCAGATATGGAAACATTCAGTTGCCCTAGTTTCCTCAAGAGGCTAATGGGGTAAGATTTCTTCTTACAGAAAAGTATAACTTAGGATTTAAATCGGAAAGCAACAAAAATCTTTTGTAATTGCCTTCAGCTCTTCTAATCCTGCGATGACGCCAAATCCATTTATTTATCATTTTGTTTCCGCTATGCCCCAATAATAATTAACGATACAGTGGTGTTTTGTTTCTCATGAAATGTTCTCGAAGGCAGCAGTACACACGAACTTGAAATGCGGACAAAATATAATAACACAGGCGCGTATATGTTTTGTCACCGTATTAAATAAAATGTATGCTGCACGTAGCCATTGCATCTCCACGAATAGCCTAGCATAATTTCAGCAATTAATGACTTTCAAAAATTCGGTTTTAGTTTTGTGTTTTAGATAACAAAATTAAACTAAATACAAATATCAAATGATAAAACAAAGGACCTCTAAATCGAATTGTCTTAAACCCTCCTACAAGGTGTGTTTATCTGTAATTTTTTTGGTGTTTTGTTACTCACTTTAAATGGAGTTGTGATCAGGTTTGTGAAGCTCTAAAGTTTCTACTAGATAATATATTTATCAAATTTGGCAATAAAACTTACAGACAAGTAATTGGTATCCCGATGGAGGGCAACTGCGCCCCCTCATTGCTGATTTATTCTTATACTGTTATGAACGAGATTTCATGCTTAGTTTATCCACTGAGACACAAAGCTTTTAATGGAACCTCAATGTATCTTGCTGATATTTTAAATGTGGACAACCAATATTTTTCAGAAATGGTGAAATATATTTACCCTAAAGAGTTACAGCTTAACAAGGCTAATACTTCAGATTTAGAAGCGTCATTTCTGGATTTAAATTTAAGAATTGTGAATAATAATCTAGGAACGAAAATATATGATAAAATTTTAATTTTGAAATTGTCAACTTTCCCCATCTTGATGGAGATGTCCCTCGAGCAACATCATACAGTGTCTATATTTCACAGCTTATTTGTTTTGCAAGAGCTTGCTCAAAGATAGATAATTTTAATGAGAGAAATCTTCATATCACCAAGAAATTGTTACAACAGGGTTACCGTTATCATAAGCTACGGAAAACTTTTAGTAAATTTTACTACAGATCGTCTGAACTGTTAGAAAAATACAATATGACACTCACAACACTTTTAAAACTTGGACTTACACATTTGATGGTGCGATGACTAATAAAGTGTAGGACTCCATGATGCTTTTCTCCTAAATCCTATATACAACGGACGGAGGGAGTTGATTTTTGTCTTACAGTTTTCTTAGTCGTGCCTTTAAAAGTTAGGCTCTTGTTGCTCTGACTTCAGACAAGTTGTTGAGTACATTTGTGTAATAGTAACTTAAATTTACCTTAATTTTATGTTTTGCTTTATTTATCTGTTACTTTTGCATTAATGTTAGAGCCTTTCTCAGCGAGGATTTTATTTACATTGTGTTGTTTAACTTGTTGACAATAGGGTAAGTGCGAGGTTGGCATGCCCTAAACGCGTTTAAACCCCCCGTTTCCTTTATTTAGGTTACTGACCATTCCAAGGCGGTGCCCCTATTTTCAACTGGTTGTTTTTTTTTTGTCTGTCTTGTATTGTCTGGTGCGTATGTTTTTTTGTTTGTTGTGAGCGTTTTTCCTCCGCCCCACTACCCCTATTGCCCTCTCTTTTCCCTTGCTTTTACGCTACTTTTTGCATCCCAACCCCCCCCCACTTTACTTTTAGTAAGTTTTCGTGGCTCCCCTTTGTTTTGGCAGCCAAATCACAAGACGGTACTTTATTGTTTTTTCCTACGTGTGTGGGTGCATTTGTATGCTTGTGAGTCTATAACGGTGCCCTACTGTTTTCTGTTGTGTTGCTTGTTCGTTTTTCTATGTTATTTAGTTGATCTTAGTTGCGTGTTTATCTTTGGTACATGAGAGTCTGCGGTATTGTGGTTTAAGGTGTAGTGCGACTGTTTTTAAAGAACATGGCATTCCTTTGTATATACGTCCTTGTTCAACTTTCCCTTTCGGATTCCTCGCCCCCACCCCTCACTCCCTCCCCCCAGCCACCCCGGCCCCATTTCGCCCCATGCCGTTTCCTTCCCCTCCATCAATATTTAGCATAATTAAATATCTACTTGCTGGATGTTTGAAGCAACCCGTCTGAAATAATTTTCCATTACAGCTTCTTTTTGTTGTGGGCCTATTGTGTAAATGCGTGGCTCTGGAGCTGTGTTTTGGTGCTCTGTGCTTACGAGAAATCTACCCTTACCTATTATCTTTTGTTCTAGACAGAATTCTAAGCGTTTATGGTGGACGAAGACTACAAAAGCCGCGATATATTATTACTGGAACTGGCGGTAAATATGCGTACACATGTTTTTTAATCATTACACGACACGTTTAAAGACACTGATTCTGGTATGCCAGGTATGTGGCCTATGGGAATGATAAGGTCTGCATATTGGTGGTAAGGGCCAATACACAAGACTGGATCATTGATAGACTTGCTTCTGTTTATCATAATAAGCTACTGTATAGCTACTGTGCAGTACATAAATTACAGGTGATATTTCTCACCTACATAGCAAATCAGTTCTCACCTTTATAACGAGTTTAGAAAGCTTGATTGAATTAGGGCTAAATAAACAAAGTGATAAGATACAGAACAGAACAGAACAGAACATATACTTTATTCGATTTGTACAGAGTACATCATCAGTATAATAACAAATAATATTTCAGCTAATATAGTAATCACGTGGTACTTAACATCTGGCATGTGATTTGGTTATAGTTTAAATATCATGTACAGCATAACATTTAAAGATAATTATCAATAGAGGAATAGAGGATACACAAGAAAAATCATAACAAATATAAATTTATAAAGATTGTCGTCTGTTACATACATTTAACAAATGTATTTTTTACGTTACACGTCCACAGCAATATATTTTACGGTTTACAAGCATTACAAATACAATGCACTTATCATAAATACATAAAACAGGTACATGTATGTACACATATCTTGATTTAACTTACATCAATATGAAACGTTCATACATTTACAAATGAATTTTACTTAGAACTTCACTGTAATATACTTTACAGATTACAGATACAATATACTTTTCATACATACATAAAACAGCAATATACAGTTCATACATGTATCTGTTTGCTAGCTATATCTATATTACATTACATTTAATATTTGGTTCCTACAGTTCAGTGCTTGTTTTATATAAAGAGATAAATTGAAAATAGTTTGTTTTTCTTGTTTCTGCATTAACTCTATAAATTTATACATGCTCGGTCTAACGTAATAATATTTCTTCATGTATTTTTTTCTTAAGGTTGTAAAACAAGGACAAACTAAGATAAAATGATATTCGTCTTCCAAATCCAGTCTGTTACAGCATAAACAATATCTTTCATTTCGTGGTATTCTGTTTCTGGAATATCTACCAGTCTGTATTCTTAATGAATGAGCAGAAATTCTGAATTTAGTTAGGAATACTCTTAAATTGTAAGGAACGCTATCAAGATACATCTCATATTCTAATGTTGGTTTAACATATTTATATAATTCTAACATACTACTTCTTTCTTTATCAGCGTTCCACTCCTGTATAAATGTATCGATAACTCTTTGTTTAAAAATAAACAAAAAATCATAGGTAACTGTATTTGGGTCATACCATACATTGGCAAAACCGTATTTACAAAGTAAATTCTTCACACCAGAAACCCAATTTCTAAATCCTTTTTTACAATCATCTAATGCGTCAGAGTAAAGAACTTTCATTATTATATTATCTGTATTTAATAACCTTATCCAATATTTGACAATTCTAACATATCTATTGATAAATAATGGGTACCTGCCCAACTCGCCATAAATACCTGTTGAACATGTGCTTACTCTGACATTTAGTAACTGTTTACAGAATTTTAAGTGAATTCTTTCAATTTCTTTTGATTTAGAATTCCCCCATATTTCAGACGCATAATTTAGAACAGACCCAACAAAGGCATCAAATAATTTACACAATATTTTAGGCTTCAGTCTAAATTTTCTGCAATTACATAACAAAAAGTTTAAAGCTTTAAGTGCCTTACTTGAAAGATGTTGTTGATTCAGATTAAAGTTCCCAGTATAGTTAAAAACAACACCTAAATAATTAAAATCATTTACCACATCTAATGTAATCCCATTAAAAGTCCATTTCTCTGTTGGAAGAAGGCCACCTCTTTTTCTGAATACCATAATTTTTGTTTTGGTAGTATTAACTTTAAGACCCCAGGTTGTACAATATTCGTTTAGTAAATCAATACTGCTTTGGAGTTCATCTGGTGATTTTGCTAAAATAACCATGTCGTCTGCAAATAATAGCAATATTAATACTACATCATCAATAAGTATTCCAGATTCTATATTTTCTTGTAATTTTAGTTCTAAGTCTTCTACGAATAATGAAAATAGTATCGGAGACATTATCTCCCCTTGTTTCAAGCCAACCGCATATTCGAAAAACTCAGAGTAAGTATTACAATTTCTAACACAAGACTTAACTTTTTGATACATATCCTTCACGATTCTTAATACTTTGCCCTGTATACCTGTTTTGTACAATTTGAACCATAAATTATTTCTATTTATTGTATCAAAACACTTCATTAAATCCACAAAAGTACAATACAACCTTTTATTCTCATTTAAATATTTTTGAACAGTACTCATTAAAACATATAAAGCGTCAATGGTAGATCGACCCTTTCTGAAACCAAACTGAGCATCAGAAATGATATCGTTATCCTCACAAAAAGCACTTATTCGTTTATTCAATATTATTGTAAATAACTTAGACAAACAGCTTATTAACGTAATACCCCTATAATTATTTACATCATTACGTTCACCCTTTTTATGTACAGGAACAATAACTCCTTCCGTCCACTTGTCAGGAAAAAAACCGGAGTTCAATACCGCATTAAAAATATCACAAAGGTGAGACGAAACAATATCTATACATTCTATCAAATATTCATTCATAATAAAATCATTGCCCATGGCCTTATTTCTTTTTAAGGTCTTCACTGCACAAAGTATTTCTTCAACAGTTATAATTTTATCTAATTCCTCAAAACAACAATCTGTATTATTAAAATCATGACTGTTACAAAATTCGTCAGCCTCAGTATTGCGTGTCTGATTATTGTCATTACTAATATTTTCAAAAAATGTTTTAAATTCATCAAGAGTTATTTCATTTGAATTCAACAGTTTCTTTTTTTTAAAATACTTCCAAAATTGACTAGGTTTCTCGTTTTGCAAATTTTCTATATCAGTCATTTTTTGTCTCAAAAAGTCTGACTTTTTTTTCTTGATTAATTTTTTATATGCCATTTTCACATCACAAAAATGCTTTCTACTTTCATTCGACTTAACTCTTAAAAAGAGAGATAATGCTTCCTTATAACGCTTTCTAGCTTCCGTACATTCATTGTCAAACCATTCCGCTTCTTTACAATTGACATTTTCAGTAAAATATGACCTAGCCGATCTTCTAACTGGCTTTGAAAACAACGGATCTGCCGTTTCTCTAATAATGTTAGTAAAACTATTCAGAACATTGTTTATAGACTCTCTACTAGAAAAATCAATATTACTAACAACTTGATTCAATTTTGGCAAATTTGATATAATACCAGAGCGGAACAAATTTCTTTTCTCACTGTCCCATTTAAAGGACACATCATTTACCTGTGAATCTACAGGTGTAACAGTATTACAATACAATGAGAAAAGAATGGGGGCATGATCGCTCCATTCATTAAATGAGTCGATACAAAATTTATACAATAGCATGAAATCTTTTTCTCTGCTCAACAATAGGTCAATCACGGAAGCCCCGTGACTGCTCGCATAGGTAAACATACCGGAGTTAAAATCATGATCAAATCTACCGTTAAGTAGTCTGAAACCCGTCGCTTTACATAAGTCTAACAATATAACACCAAACGCATTACATACTTTGTCTTGAGAGGCCCGGCACATATATGAATCCGGTATATAATCATCTCCATCTACATAATTATTTACAGAGTCACATATAACAAAATCTGGTTTGGTTCCAACTCTACTGTTCCAGTCACCTACTAAATATAATTTACCACGGTTTTCGAAATCAAATATGTCCTCTTGTATAATTTCAAATAAGTCGACATTGGCGATAGCATAAGCTGGCGATTCCTCGCCCCAGATGTAGGTTGCACAGATGTAAACATCTTCATCAAAATTAAAGAAATTATGGTCTAGTTTTAACCACACTATTGTGTCGTAATGTGTTCTAATAATTTGTACAACCCCTTTTTAATGAGTTTTTGTAATATATACCATACCTCCGCTGCATCTCCTGGCGTTGCGATTCTGGAATTTCCTGTAAAAGTTGTGACCGGTATAGCCAGTTAATTCAATGTCACTGTTTTTTGTTTGTCCAAGTCTCATATAGAAAAATGAAATCGTTTTTGGTTATTAATTCAAGAAAACCATCGGAACATTTCTTTGTAGAAGTCAGTCCATTAACATTCCATGAAATAATATTCAGCGTATCCCCGGTGTAATCCTATTTTTCGGCTGCCACAGGTTTTCCGTCAACGTAAAGCGTATCGTACGCCAGCCAGGCACGTTTCCCCTCTTTTTTGGCTTCTTTGAGTTGCGGGAGAAGTTTACGTCTCTTGTCGTTTACGTCTTTAGGGAACTGTTCGGTAATGTAATACGGTTTTCCCTGTAAAGTTTTCCACTGTTTTCGCACAAATTCACGTTCTTTAAAAAGTGTAAACTTCGCAACTATTTTTCTGTGCCTGCCGTCGCCCATTTTTGGGCCCAATCTATGCACCCTTTCGAATTGCATTTGATCGACTAGATCCTGCGCTAATTCCATTTCCTTGACCATAAACTGTTTTAATTCAGTTTCACAATTTTCTGTCGGGGCCTCCGGGATATTCCCGAACACTAAATTGTTTCTCATTGACTGTGATTGTAAGTACACAATCTCATTTTGTAGACTGTTACGCTCTCGTTCTAAATGGACAACTTTGTCACTAACTAAACCCAAAGAAAAATCTGTTGATTCGAATTTCTCTTCTAACGTGCCCATCCGTTCGTCCGTCCGCACTGATTTGTCTTGAACAAAAGTCCATAACTTCTTTATCTCCTGATCAAACTTATCTACTTTTTGTTCTAATCTTTCAAGAGTGGTGAGGCGTTTATCAACATTTATGAGTTTGTTGTTAATTGACTGTAAAACAGCCATAATATCTGAATTTGAAGGTTGACTACCTGCTAGCTCTGTATGGGTTCCTTTGTCTGAGTCCATGTTTGTACCGTTACCGTTTCCGTTACGATTATGGATGGCTTCTAATTTAAATAGATCATCTAAATTCAAACTCAGATCATCATTTTCATACAGTATTGAATTAGTTTGACCTATAATACTACTCACATCAACAGTCTCGGGTGAATTTGAAAATTTTCCCGCTTTGCAGAAACTTCCATTGTTTGAACTGTCATCACTTTTTTTACGTTTTTCGCGTCGTTCACGTTTTGATTTTCCCATCTATTACATCCAGCATATATATTTGTCTATCAATAATTATCTTAAACACAGTTTTATCCACTAAATTTTTGTTTATCAACAAATTATACAACAGCGTTTTTTTCCATATTTTCAATAATCAAGTTTTTTAACAATTAAATTTCATCATTGCGTTTTTTTTGTTTTTGTTTTAATCAAAAATACAAAAAATGCATTCAGGCACATAGCTTTTATAAATTATGTGTATCTTGAACAATGATATCTCTTTATTGCTGGATTTTATTATACATAAAAGAATCGTTATTTAGACAACACAAGGGAATTATGCATTTTTAATATATAAAATCCTTCTGTCCATATTCCATTTTATCTATTAAAAATGCAACTGAACGCTTCTTTAATTTCTAATAAAATCTAGCAATTATCACTTCTTTTCCTGGTTTTATTTTGTTACTTTTGATAAAAAGATCATAATCATTGAATAAACAGATTTTTAATTTCTTTTATTAAATTTTAAGTAATTATTTAATTGTTAAGGAGTGAGAAGAATTGCTTCGCTATAAGAGTTATTATTTAATTGGTCGGGACATTACTCAACATCAATTAAAATAATTTTGTGTACATTCTAAAAAAAAACAACAACAAAAAAACAGCATTTTAATCAATAAAATGCAAAACACAGGAAATAACCAAGTTATCTGTAGGCAATAAAATTTATGATTCTCTGACAATAATTAGGCTACATGTCAAGGCTACAGGGGTTTTATGGACCCTTATCAGACTGGACCAGACAGGATCTTGTATATTGGGGATTAAAAAGTCTGGTATTTGGGGGGGGGGGGGGGTCACTTATATAGGAGATTTTCTTTGCCTTTAAGGTTATATCATATCATACAATGAAGACTTGTTAAGATCTGTAATGATATTCAATTGTGGGATAGAAAACGCGGGTCTTCTTTGATTTATTTTTCAAACGAAGTGTAATTTTGGATAATAAGTTCGATACAATATGCAAAGGCATCATCGATATTGAAATATATAGTGAACCCTTTCTTGAAGACGCGACTGAACAAAATTGTCGGTAGTTCGTTAAATAATGTTAGAAAGAAAATGTCGTATCATTGTGATTACATATATATACCCACGATTTCAAATTACATTCCAAATATTCATTCATGCCTTATCTCTCGCCGTTGTATTGGCGGAGAAAGAGTGCTATTGATTTTTATATTGTCAAACAAACATTCTGTTGCTCATTCATGCAATATAAAGGAGAGTCTTTGTTTCATTACATGCTTCTCAAACGTCTTATAGGTTTTATTGTTAAAGATGTGCCCAGTTTGTCCATTTCTATCAGAGGGATCAGCATGTATGGCAGTGCGAGCTTGGTTGGACAATTCGTTTTAATTGTAAATAACTTAGACTTAACAATATAAAGGCACCACATAGCGTTATTTTTGTTTGTATTAGAACAACACGTGCACGAAATAATCCCTTTAGGCTTACCTTACCAAAAAAAAAAGTTTTGTAATACGAGTGGAGGGATGTTACTATAACTTTAGAGTTTCTTTAGATAATACATTTTGAAATGACACTATCCGCAAGCATTAAATGTAATATTCTATAATTAAGTGTACCTGTTAGTTATATTAACTGACTGTAACCTAGAGATGCTATATATATTACATTATATGCCATACAAGCTAAAACATGCATCAGTACAGAAATGTCGTGTTGATTCATTTGCGGAGCTGACCTGCAGAATTACTGACAAGCGAACTTGTGGTACCGATGTAGTGTTTCCTGACGTCAACACCAGCTTTTTTCTATACAATAACTCTTTATAACAAGTAATTAGTGTTGGTCGATAACAGATGCTTCCCTCGGTCCTATAAAAATAATGCAGAATTATTGCCATACTTTAATGCTGTGAAATAACAAATTCATTTCTGTTGTGACTAATTGCAACTGTACATGAATCTGTTTATTTCTCTCACAGAAATGGTTGTTTCTAAAACTTAATGACTGTGTGTTGATAGCAGGGGTATTTCCTTTTTGTTTATTTATACTGCCATGCCACTACTATAAAATATAAAATGGTTATTATACCAGTACTTTTATTCGGCTGGGGTTGATTTTACCAGGCCTGGACCCCAAGAGGTGCTTGCGCCGAGTGTTAACCGGTCTTAAATAAATACACGTGTTTCTCAAATCTAAGCTGAACACCTTACATAATCCAAATGGTCAGCTGAAATGCAGTGATCGAACCATTCAATATTGATGGAACTTACATGCTCTAGCTCACAGGAGAGAGATTTACAATTACATTTCAATACTGATGATGTATTATAAATTTGTAATTAAATAACCTAAAGGCGTATGCTAGAGTCTCTGTATATGAGATGGGTGAATTTTTTCTTCAAACTTTGGATGTTGAAGGACAATAACCTAAGAAACACAGGTGTGCAATAAAAGTCATAGGTCACAAGTATTGAAGATGGATGATTTTTCCCCAATAACAGAATTTCTTCAAACTTTGGATATTGAAGGACAATAATCTAAGAAACAAAGGTGTGCAATAAAATTCATAGGTCATAAGTATTGAAAAAGGGTTATCTGCCCTTGAAAACAGCATTTTCACCTTTTGTTTACATCTTTCATTGTGCTCATGGCTGATAACGGAAGCTTCTCGAAGACCAATGAAATTATACATAGTTAATGTAATTTCTGTAGGGCTGTGACACGTACATATTTCAAAAAATGTAAAGTTGTTATGGCATATAAAGGTGACATTTGGAAAAGTTCATATCGTTATACAGATACATTTACCTACCCTACAGCTCTAACAATGGTCCGGCTTTCACGTTGAATACTGAGATAGATAGAGTTATTTTTAGTGTTATTTACTCCAGTCCTGAAACAGGCAAAACAGTCAATTATATTCTTATCACTTGTTGGAGGTTCCATATTGTTTAAGATGTAAATATGGATATATTTTGCCTATCAAAATGATATGTCACTTAAGATTGTAATTTATAAGGATTTAGAAGTGATAAAGATAGCTTTTATGTATGAAGTAGAAGAAACAGTTGTGTATACAAGTTCACTACTTAACAAATCTGCTGAAATAAATCAACATGAACAATAAAGCAGCTCTAAGAAATTAAAAAAAAATATCTGAATTATTGATTGATTTGTCTGCGGTAATTGGATGAGCTTTAATTGACAGTAAGTTCAAGATAGTTACGGAAGAATCTTCAAGAGTATGACAGCACTCTGCTATCTTGTAAACTAAAACACAAATAGCTATCTGACTTTGACAACATTCTAATTTTGAGCATGTCGGAAGACAATAGACCATTCATGAAATGAAATGGAAATAATACCGCAAAAGAAATTTCCAGTTTGCATGCTTAGCAACCATGACAAACGATTCTCAGCATAAAACATTAATAACGTTTTCTTTTCACTTTTAAAAGAAATTTTGTTTTTACATATTATCAAGCCAACAAAAAATATTAAACGCAGCCAAACAGAAAAGCAGACTCGGCTTGATCGAGTCTGTTCATTTCATCAGCAATATCTCATGCATTATAGGAAGAATGATTTTATATCAGTTATCAGGCCTTCGTCAGTTTCATATTGAATCATATACCCGCCACAGCAGTGAGCTCAAAATCTCGCTTGAGTGTAAATAAAACAACATGACATTTAATGCAATCAGCTGCTCTTTCTTTCATCCTGGTGATGTCCTAAAGCACACTCAGTTATTTATTATTTAAGAACTGAGTTTTGAGCGTACAACTAACATTTAACTGGCAAAACAAAAACTTGTTGGACAGTTTGTTCCTATAATATTTTGTTTCATATTATATCAGTAAGCTGTGGGCCTTCCGTAGCCGCGTGGTTAAGGTCGCTGGCATCGAATTACTTATATCTAACCGACGTGTGCTCAAAACTTCAATTAGGGTATAGATTGTTTGTTGTTTTTTTTTTTGTAAGGAAGTAATCCCGCTGTATTACGAATACTTCTACCAAGGTGCCCAACCATGCCTGAAATAATGCTTGGAGGCGTACCTGATATCTTCCTCCACCACCATAAGATACGACCAGCATTAAAATTTATCGGTTTCTCCAGAAAAATAAATAAACTTAATTTTGCTTGTTTGGACGTTGAACTCTTTGTTATTGCTGGATTATTTTTCAACTGCTTTTTAGAAAATTAGTTCTAGAGCTCATAAACCCCAATAGCACTTTTACACGAATTACAATGTTTGTTTTCTTCAAATCTCCAACGTAGAAAATTGTGAAGTAATGTTACAATGAATTTGTCTTGATTACTCTAGTTGTGTATTAGCTACTGGCATTCCTAATTATCAAAAGTTATGTTACGGCAGAATGACTGCAAACACCTTATACGCATTTTATCTCGATGTAGAAAGGTTCATGGGTCGGTATTACGATACGACTTTTGGGCGCTAGAGGTGTATATTCCAAACCCTTTCCCACACCAAATTTTTGCAACTCCTCCCCGTTCAACCTCCCCCTTTCTACTCGATCCTTATCTTTAATGATTTTATATAATAAAACTGTTCTTGTTGACAGTTATTTAAAGTAATCCAACTGCTACCTATTTTCGCTACATTTTCTACTTGTGGTTGACCTACTTGGCGATCTGTGTCTCAGTGCTTCCAATAAGTCTACTCTTTTCTTTTCATATTAGGAACAGAACAGAACAGAACATAGTTTATTCAACTTGTACACATATACAGGTACCTCGTTGTACAAAACATTCATACAATATTCATAGTGTACATGGTCATTTCAAAATATATGTTTATTAGGCAAGCAACAAATCTGTTTATTAACACCCACTACAGTGTTCTGAATATGCCTTTTAAACTTTATTGAAATAGATTACGGTATCAGTTATCATTTATACTTAGTTCAAACTATCCCTATTAGGATAACTAGATGAGCTCTGGAGCAGCAAAATTAGGGCTTAGCATTACGTTTTGAGAAACAAAAATCAAACAACACCAAATCATAGACAGAAAGAGTTGTTTAACATGAAAATTGAACAGCGTATAAAACTTGTATATTACTTTACGAAACAAGTGTCAGTAAAGGGGCCCCACTTCCGGACAGTCAAACGCCTTTAAAAACTCACCATTTTCAAAGAACTGTTAGGTATGTTCGTTTTGATGCATTTGCAATAGAGTGCGAGTGGTGAAATTTCACATAACAAGGTGGAACACAGTTTTCAGCAGCTGTTTATCTTTATTTCTTTACAAATGGCATTCATTTTCAAAGGGAGACAACTTTTCCGAATATTTTAAGTAGCCGTCGTACGGAACAGTACGGCAGAACATGTAATGGACAGATAAAATATTGGTAAAGATGGTAGGCCGGTGCTAGGGGGCGTGAGAGGTATTGCACATTTCATTACCTCTCGTGAACAGACTCAATCAAACCGAGTCTGCTATTATTCTTCTTGGTTGCATTCTTTGCTTCCAAAGGATCTTTGTACAGATTTTATCTATCATAGTTTAAATGATGAGATACTACAGAAAATAAATAGGAATTCAAAAAAATAAGGTAAGTTCTAGAACTTTACTCTTGATTATGCTGCATCAAAAATATCTCTCAAAATTATTCTCAAGTACCTACATACAACTCATTTTGTTTTACTGGCTAGAATGATTATGATTTCTAAAATAAGTCTAAACAACTTGTCAAGATTTTTCACCTCAACGTGCATAGCTGCTATAAGGTAACTCACAGAGTTCTTATGGTGTTACCGCCAACAGTCGAAAGTTGAATAATAATATTATCATTAATCAAGCGATTTCATATTGACCTAGTCTTTTTTGTCCTCGGGCAGTCGTATAGGCCCGAGGCCGTAAGCAACCCTTGGACAAATAACAAGGCCAATAAGAAATTGCTTGATTAATAACATTATAATAAAACGTCTAAATAAGTATTTAACATGCCCTCACGATGGTTTCACTGAAAATAGTTTGTAAATTTATATAATGACTTTACCTTTTTATTTTATGTATTCATATCACATACCTGACCTTTTTGTTATACAACAAAAATATAGTTGCATGTTTTGGTTGGTGTTTGAGGAACAAATATTGCCGTTTAATGTTTCTGCTGAAAAGTACAACACCTATTCCTCCAACACTTTTCAGGTTCTATTCTGTTTGTCGTCCATCAAATAAACGTACAAAGAAGTTGTCGTTGGATAAAAGGGTATTCAGACAATTGTTTTGTACAATTTCAGATTTGAATAATGTAAACCTGTCTTAGGTTAGTTATGATCAATGCTGTTCTCTCCATTCAGCATTTGCTATATTGGTAAGCATACGCTATGATTTACCATCCTTCCAAAGGTTCAACACTTCAATACAACAGATAAAGCAGTGGTCGTTATATACAGAGAGAAAGAACTAGTACGTAAATCATAACAAGCAGGTGTTATTTTGCGGATTTACATTAGAACGTACAATATATTACACAAATGTACTTATACAATTGATGTATGTCATAAGCATAGTTTGTCTTACAGTCTATAGGTTGGAAGCTTTATATTTATTGATCCTTATGCACCAGTACTGTATTGTACTGAAAATATTTCTCTTTTATGAAACCTGAATTAACAGTTGGTTACATTTGCACGTCAGTTGCACAGAATAATGAAGTTTTCTATATACTGTAACTATTACAAGTACTATAGTAATTCTTATATTGAAATATATCGCACGTTTCTCATTGGTTTAGTAATACCCTAGTTCTCAAAATAAAACTAACAAATTTAATTTCACTTGTATGTAACAATACTTATGAATTATAAAGAATCGCAAGTTCTTGTCAAAGATATTCTTTAAAAAAAGGATATTTAGTAGATATTAGTTTGTGGCGAACAATAATTCTTTGATTGTTTCGCTATAGTTTAATTAGAGGATATTTGTTTGTTTCCTTTGTGATACCGAAGTACATCTTCACCGATAAGAAGGACAATTAGGTTTCGCCATCATGAAAATATCAGAATTATCTCGCTTCAAGACATTGTTTAAACCAAGACTGGAAACGGATGCCTATCTCCTACTTAGTAGGCTAGAACAAGTCTTGATAATGAGATTCCGGACATGGCACAATAGGCTGAACGCACATATTTTCAGAAAATTCAATCTGTCTGTGTGATGAAAAAAAACAGATAGCATGCGAACAAGGTAAAAAAGTCACAGTCAGGACAGGAACACTCTCTGGCCAATAGAGAACCCACTCAACCAAAAACTGTAACATGGGGATATTAGAACTACAAACAGTTCATATTTGGATTGACTGTGTAGAACGAACGGAAAGAAGAATTCTCCCATTTCGATTATCACACTGTTCAGAAACAAATTTTCTTTCTATTTTATGTTAATTTATTAAGATAAACGAAAGTTCCGGTTAATTCGTGCCTACAGATTTAAATAAGACATACACTTCATGACAAAATTCTATTGACACAAAGACATTCATCAAAGTTTCCCAAGCAAATCTGTAATTTTATCATCTATCAATATAGGAAAAATTATATTGTAAAATTGCCACCAATCAAGTCAAGTCAAGTCAAGTCAATATTTATTTATTGTCGGTAGATAAAATAACATAATAAACATAAGCTATGTATAGCTTTTGACCACATGAATGTTACCTGTATATTTTTTCTATAACTTATACTTTCTCTGTCAATAAATCATATTGGACCACTACGAATAAGAAAGTAACGACAACGCTAAACAAGGTGTCAGTTGAGCTCAATACAATGAACTTGAAAAACAATGATCAGTGTTAAGTAATTATTTTCTGTTTCTTTCTCGCGGATCGTGTTATTTTAAATCCATTTAGGGTCATATTTCATCCAGATATGGCTTGGTGTTTTACAATGTAATTACTGAGAAGTTATTTACGGTTACATTTAATTTGAAATGCAATTTATGACTGATTGTTTGTACTTGGTGCCCTTTGAGGACACAGTCATTAATTATACTGTCACATTTGATTATGTTGGCTTTGACAAGCATAATACTATGAATGCATCTAAGGTTACTGCAACAAAGCTTTGGATCTTTTATCGTCATTTCAATCTAATAAGCTGCAAAGCATACATTTTTCAGACCTCCTGAAATGGTTATAGCTTCCTACTCAATCCTCTATGTTTGTACATTTGTAAAATTGTAACGATTGCAACTATGTCAATAAATACTGTTTAAACTAAAGAATCATTGAGACACACAGGTTAATGGATTTATTACATTATTAATGTACCAAAATGGTTTGGTGGAAGCCATATAGCGAACACTTTGACCGTTTCACAATCCGTCTGCCTGACCGTTTTGGACGTTTCTCGATTTCAAAAAAAAAAAATAAACAAATATTTTCCACTTATTTTTATTCTGAAACGTTTCCGAAAGAACATCTAAGGAAGTCAGTTAGGTATATGCTTTGTGTTTTGAAGAGAAAGTGGCCAGTAACAATATCACAATTGGATGCCCAATATAAACTACATTATGGTTGTGCATTTTTACATCCTAATCTTAATACTACTAAAGCCTACACAATGTTTGCATCATTTTCAAGCAAATAGCATGTAAGTGAGCACTTTTTACAGATTAATATACTGTCGACCAATAAAATAAATACAACCTGAAATAATATCCACCACTGGGACTAAATGATTTACGTCGACTAACAAAGTAATATATCTTTTTATGACTTACAAAACGAAGTTCAGATTTACTGATCTTATATGTGAAACATATTCAAAGTTTTACGTTATCATGTTGATGACAGAATATATAGATTTCTTTTGCATTTTGATATGAAGAGACGAATACTTGCACGAAATATACATAGTCAATAGCGAATGAGTTGGTAATTTTTCGCCATTGTTTAGGAAGTGGTAAATTTTGTTGTTTTCAAATTACTAGGTTGACCACCAAATCAGGTTATTCTACAATTTCTAGAATATCAGATTTTCAGAGACTCGTGTTCCCACCAAGAACTATGTCTCTGCTATAGAAAAAGGTGTATTAGCGTTTATGTAAGAAACTTATGCTTCATTAAGTGCAACCTCCAAAATTTGCTCCTTTCCACTCCTTTCAATGTCACTTTTCGGGACTTAAAAATTCTTACTCCGCATAAGTTTCCATGGATATTTAGCGGATGCATAATGTTATACGGTAGAATAAAAAAAAAATCAGAACCCAGCTGAAATAGTTGATTTTGAAAGCCTCGAATGATAAAGTCTATCAAGCTACAAACTGAAATAATATTTTTGATTGAATTTAGACACAAGACAGCTAATTGATCGAAATAAGTATAACATAGTTTTCTATGATTTACCATTTCTTATAACGACGTTGTGTTAAGTTTAAAAGTAAATTGTTGAATGTGTCATTTCGGTTTCAGTCTAAGTAATAATTCGTACCAAAACGATTTTCTTTCGGATAATTCGATAATTACTTATCTTTTCTGTAAATTGCATATTGCTTCGGGAATGATATTACTAACAACCAGGACATAAATTATTTATTTATTTTAATTAGTTTGAGTCTCTTCCATTTCAAATAATTTTTCAAACTTATATACATTGTATTTCAAAATACATCAGTTGTTAAAAATGGCCATTCTTCAAAAGAATTCTATGAAAATACTAGTAAATTATGTACAACAACATGTACAATGTCAGCATCTCCTCAGTTAATAATATTCACGACAGCAAATATTTTCATCTCCATACTGCCTTTTGACACACTTAGCTGTAATATTAAATATCAAAAGTACTGTTGAATATTATAGCAAGGAAAACTAGATTCACGTTCAGGTAGTGTTTCATTTCATGCCATCATATACAAAATGTATATTAACGTAAATGACTTACTTATCAATGAAATAAACAATACTCATCGTTACAAGACATATCAGTCTACGGTTTTGCTGATGACCATATAGCAAATAAAAGCTTCCGTCCCACATCTGCTTCCGTAGAACCACAAGCGGTCGGAGACCTCGAACGGTGCGCAGTTACAATCAGTGACTGTATTAATAGGAAAAAAAACTGAAAATGAACACTTCAAAAACTGAATTTATTATGTTTGATAGCAGACTGTTTTATAAATTCGATTAACATTGCTGGTGATGATATTAAACATGAAAGCACAATTAGATATCTCGGTGCATTTCTTGATGAATCCTTGAACTTTAAAGATCACGTAAATCGCAAATATCGTAAAGCCATGTTGAATTACCTACGAATTAAGAACATCCGAAAATATTTAACAAAAGCAGCTACTGAAATTTCACTTTCGTCTCTAGTTATTTCACTTTTGCATTATTGCAATATCATACTTCATAGTGAAGCTAACGGTGAGATGCATTATAAGATGCAACGTATTCAAAACATGAGTGCAAAACTTGTCTTTAAAGACGGGCCACAAAATAACTGTATTCTTTTGTATTTCCATGATGG
Source organism: Mercenaria mercenaria (assembly GCF_021730395.1). Lineage (NCBI taxonomy): Eukaryota > Metazoa > Mollusca > Bivalvia > Venerida > Veneridae > Mercenaria > Mercenaria mercenaria. The sequence goes on along the minus strand of NC_069361.1, from coordinate 11,218,035 downwards.
TAATTTTACATGATTTGCACGAAAAAACTGAGATATACAAGTATTTAATTACAAATTAACAGTGACATATATTAGGCCAAGACAATGTGTTTAATATCTTACATTTGATTGTATTAATGTAACAATATGTACAGAAATCAGTGTATTTTGTTAAATTTCAATCACATTTTGTTACTACAATGTAAGATAGTTATTCATTTATGTTCTTAAAACTATGAAAAGAGATTGACTGAATAAGTTTGCAGATGGAGTTGTGAAAACACATTTATTCAAGAAGACCTGAAAACTTGTAGTATAGCTGTACATTACCTGTATTATAAGAATGATTTTCACGAAATTTTTGTGGATGAAAAACGTAGATCACTATGTCGTGGTGGGTCTTTAACAGAAACAAGCATTGTATGACTTACATTTGTTGCCGGTGAAAGCAATGGTTGAGTTTTAGATACTTTCTTTGATGTATAGCTGTCACATTGGCAGATCACTTATGTATTCAACACAAAACTGCTTACATAGTATGTTCCTAGTAAGTTTTGAGATCGTCAGAAAATTCTGTATGACGTTATGTTGTTCCACTAAACAAGTGATCCAAAACTGTGGAATGAACTGCTGTTAGCATTACGCAAAACTAAGTCACTTGATACATCCAAAAATCTTAAAACACTGTATTTTAGAGACTTTATGGCATTGTTTTAAACTTTTTATATACTTGTTTTATATGCTTTGTGAATTTTTACATTTCATCATTTGTATTTTTTAAAGTTTGTTAAATTTAATGTACAACGCCATTGAATATGTCATTGTGTAGTAATAGGCGTTTAATCAAATTAATCAGTTTCAGTTTCAGTTTAAAAGTGCACATTACTATATGAAAGTACAATACTACAATTTTCCTAGGACATTTGTAATCGACACAACATCGTGCATTTTATTCGCCTGATATAAACGTGTTGGTCGCCATGTAACCTATACGGTTGTATAAAAGTGACATGTAAACTTATCGTTTGAAACCCAAACAATTTCGTTCAAAAAAGAACAAAAATCGCGAAATCACAAGCCGGCTTTCTTTCTTGACTATTTGTTTCAAACTAATTATGCAAAAATGATGTGCATTTTTAATATCAAAATCACATGTCACATACTGGATTGTAATCAAACGAACTTTCTTTAAAAACTCCGATGCCGTGTGACGAGCCAGCCAACGAAGATCAGTTCGGACCAGCACATCTGTATCAGGCATGCTTTTCACGCGAGTAGATATTTGTATATATTTTCACCCCATCCTTGTCCTTCTGGTTTACGTTTGAGTACGAAATATATGATCTTTTTAAAGTGAGCTGAGGACTAATAAATCCACCCTAAAAATGTTCTAACGTCTCGTCAACATGTACACGTTACAAAGGTAACTTCCAGTAACACGAGCTGGAACGACGCGGAAACATACAACTTGGCGTATACAGTCGAGAAATGTTAATCCTTTATGTGACATCATCGCAATGTGAGTTTATACGTAGATCGTGCAGGATGTGGAAACAATGTAAATATCTTTAAATACTACGTAGTAACCGGGATTAGAATAGGTCCATTTAATTTTCCAAAATAGTATGGCTCTCATATTTGTACTAATGCCACATGATAGAAACCATGATGCTAGATTAATTGATATCACCGCATAATTACTACATAAATGTTTTGATTGTATGTGTTCGTATGCGGTTACAATAGCGTCAAAATATTCTGTCAGAAGAATGTAAAATGAGACAAGGTATATCTGCTAATGCTAATTTCTTCCGCATTTGTCAAGACTTTCTTATCAGCAGAAAAACTGCAGCACAAAACTTGAGTAACGCGTAACTTGATTTAACCTATAAACTATATTTTAGCAGACGTGTTATTATTATTATTATTATTATTATTATTATTATCAGTTTATAACGTACGCATACGGCCATTACGAGTGCATGTACATGTATGAAAGCTTTTTGCGCAGTTTACTAAGTTGTAAGTTTAAACTTTGTTATAAGTGGGCTTCGTGAAACTGGCTTCTGGTTAACATCTTAACCAGAAATGGTTTCCGCTTTGAACATTCGGGCATATCGACGTTCCACATAAATGAGGCTACACCTTGCCAGTCAGAGAGTTCTTTTTCTCCCAATGACAGAAAAAATATTTCTCCAGACCATTTTCAGCGTGAACGTTTAAAAAACAACTTTTACTATGGTAGACATCGGTGTTCTTCAAATTTGAATGATCAATTTTGTTGCATCTTGAGAAATGTTCATTCATATTTGAAAGGTTCTTATGATTTTTTGGAGAACCGTTTACTGACACTAAAAAGGTTTGATCGGAACACATACATGTATATTTATTTCCTTTTGTTCAATATATATCATACAGAATATATTCAAAACAGTTATTTGGTAGTTGATGTCTCTATACATAATACGCAACATAGATCGTTTTGTAAAGTTACACTGAAACTTGATTTTGTGTCACCAATCCTTGTTTTGCTTTCAATTTTTTGTGTGCTTGTCTATGTGCAGAAACTCTGTAAACTTTACAAAATTTTCAATGTCGGTATAAACGTAAGTGAACTTAAGTAATAGCAGTTTTAACCTTTCTCTTGTGTTTTAAATCGCCTGTTTACATCTGTCAATGTAATTGTAGTGCTGTGCTAATTATGCCTAAGATGTTGACATGAGGAAATGTGGGAGTGACAACTTCAACGAAACATCTCCGGTTTATTGTCAATACCTTTCACTTTTATTTCTATGTTTTTCACCTAATTAGCTTTTCTTTTCTGAAAGCCTTGTTTTCATCGCAAAACTACGCTTCCATTCAGATACTGGCATAATTACTACAAAGAAATGTGACAACATCTCTACAATGATGTTTTAATTAGATACTTAAAGATTCACCAATATTGCAGTAATTAAAAGGTACATGTAATTATCATAAAAGTATCAACGGCAAACTTAAGCTGACACAACGCTTATTCAGCAAGATTATAAGAATCGGCAATTTGCTTTTGTTTTTGGTTTCCAAGAAATATGGAAAATAAATGCACTATTAACAACATCTAATGGCTCCTAGAGAACTTGTAGGGCTTTATGGATTTATAAGCTCATTGCAATGGATTAAATGTTACTAATATAGTCGTATTTTAAGACTTTTTAATCTATTAAAGCCTTATGCTTTCTTAAAATGCAAATGGAATTGACTGTTAAGGAGTTTATTATAGTTTTAAGGCTTTTAACGTTTCAAAAGAGAACTTTGTATCAGTCAGATTACCCTTACCTATTATCTTTTGATCAGATTTATTCAGCTGTTAATTTGCTTGGTTGTATTCTGTGCTTCCAAGTGGCATTCTTATAGATATTGTCAACGATCAGTTTAGTGCCATATAGCGGTCATAGAAAGTGACCCGTACATGGACTAAGTGTACAAATATTTTCTTGCCCTAATCCATGGGCACAATTCAATGTACATTTGTGTATGAATAAAAGAACTAGGCTTTAGCTGCATCAAGGGACGTAATTGTTGTTGCATGTTCCATTACCTCTCATTAACAGACTCGATCCGAATCAAATATAATTTTACTCACTTGCGGTCTTTCTTTTCTTTCAGGTTACATTATAAATTCTTTAAGATTTTAAGAAGAAGCACTTATGGCAACATACCGAAGCTTATATAGTGAAACGTGAAATGCAATTGTTTCTATTTGCTTACTCTAACAATCAAAATATCTTGACCACATGTTTTAGCAAACTATAGAAATAATGTTTTGAAGTTGTTTCTCCCTAGAGGTAAGTGTTCGAGTATTTTTTTATCATATTTATTCATATATGTACTATTGTATACATTAATTACATATTTGCAGGAAACGGGGAAAAAAGCTCTTTATACGTCATTACTAAACAATAAATGAGATATCGAAGATTAATAACAAGGAAACACAAGCCGCTCGTATTAAGTATGTTCTGAAGCAATAGTAAGTTAAATGTAAATATGTAGTACGTACATGTAATATGTACCTTGTTTGCTCGCATTAGAATAGTTGCTTCCTGTTATAACGTCTATTTATGGGCGTGTGGCTCTTGTTGCATTTTCTCCTTGGATCTGAGCTGTAATATTCTCAAGTTATACATTATACAGGTAGATAGCATTCGGGTAAGAACTGTATAGGCGTAATTAAGAAAATGGAGAGACGAAAAGCCTCCACGCATACTTTATCACAATAATGAATTTTATGCCTGAATTGAAATTGATAAACCAAGATTTATATTTACAGTATTTTGTTTTATTTTTCTTTTAAAATGTTTAAATTGATAAGATAAGTGCATACTTTTGAATTCATTGAATCTCTGAAACGACAAAAGTGTCACTTAATATCGCGTCACAATGCACGTTTTTCACGTATCTCATTTGAAGACGCAACTCCATATGTTATTCCTCTAGTTGACATTATATCAATGCGAGTTATTTAGAAAACGTTAAACATGGATCATTTAGGCTTTTTCCGCAAATTAAGAGGCAATGTTAATACATGTATATAACTTTGCGATACATACATATGCATTCTGAGTGCGCTTCTGTTCCAACTATTATCAGCTAATACTCGGAATCGTACTTTAGTAACATTGTTTTCTTTTATAGATTTCTAAATTCTTTATTTTCGTTGTTTTTGCTTTACAGAAAGTGTTTACAGAACATTTAAACAGCATATGATGACCTTTAACGAACAATATTGCCCGCCCTCGCCAACAATTAGCAGTAAACGCAATAAACATTTACAACGTCGAAATTAGTTTATAGCTCATGAATGTTAAATGTCCTTTAACTACCGTTCCTTTTTCAAATATAAATTTTCACGTTTAGGTCCATATTTTGAAAAATTAAAACAATTGTTTTACATGAAAACAGCGTATCAAACAAACCCATTTACTGATATATGCTTTGAATTCCGGAGGGGGTTGGGGGCACATTTTCAGACAATTCAGCTCCTTTACAAATACGCCATTTTCAAAGAACTATTACATATCTCCGTTTTGATGCATTTGCAATAATGTATCAGTGTTGAAATTTCACATACTTAGGTTAAACTTAGTTTTCATCAATTGTTTACTTTTATTATTTTCACAAATGGTATCCTTTTTGAAAAGGGGAACAACTTTTTGACAATATTTTAAGTATCGAATCGTACGCGACATTGGACAGGTAAATTGTTGGTAAAGATGTTGTTCGTTTACCACATATTTCTGTGGTTTGGTGATATACTACTTAACCTTTATAATACAGTCTACCCCGGGGTATTCTGAGTAAGTCTCAAAGGCGGGTTACTCTAAACGTTTTATAGCTCATGACAAAACATACTCTGGCAGAATTAGACAAAAAAGTTTCTCACTTATCGGACAGAAAAATCTCTATTTTTAGAAATGCTGGAAAATCTTATCTCACATGGGTTATCCCATACTCCTGTGACGGACTACTTCATGCACTGAATATACATATTATTTAGGGAGAGTAATTAAAAATCAGGTACCTTTATCTTTTCTCTCCGTTCCTTATAGTGTATTTCTCGATTCAAAATTCATTACTTTATGATAAGAACGTACCGTTACGCTACAATCGATAAAACTAAAGCGGAACTTTGCTATTGTGCGTCACTGAAATGTCATGACGTCACTTCTGCTTACGGACGTCAATTTCCCGCGTTTTAAATACAATGTAGTTTCATATTTTCGTGCTTGTTTTTATTGTTTCTGTTGTGGTAAGTGAGAAATAGAATCCATCATTGGTGTTCGGTGAAGATCGGAAATCCCAACCCTAGGGCGCACCGCTCAAGTCTTAAACTCGGCACAGCCTCGTTTAAGACTTGAGCGGTGCGCGCTCGGGTTGGGATTTTCTGATCTTA